>NC_138294.1:1672500-1697500 GCF_965601325.2 Salmo salar
TCTCCCTCTCCCCTCCACCTCTCCCCCCTCTCTCCTCCACCCCTCCTCCTCTCTCTTCTACCTCTCCCCCTCTCTCCTCCACCTCTCCCCCTCTCTCCTCCACCTCTCTCCCTCTCCCCTCCACCTCTCCTCCCTCTCTCCTCCACCTCTCCTCCCTCTCTCTTCCACCTCTCCCCCCTCTCTCCTCCACCCCTCCTCCTCTCTCTTCCACCTCTCCCCCCTCTCTCCTCCACCTCTCCTCCTCTCTCTTCTACCTCTCCCCCTCTCTCCTCCACCTCTCTCCCTCTCCCCTCCACCTCTCCTCCCTCTCTCCTCCACCTCTCCTCCCTCTCTCTTCCACCTCTCCCCCCTCTCTCCTCCACCCCTCCTCCTCTCTCTTCCACCTCTCCACCCTCTCTCCTCCACCTCTCCTCCCCTCTCTCCTCCTCTTCTCCCTCTCTCTACCAACCCTTCTCCCTCTCTCCCCCTCTTCTCCTAACCCTCTCCTTCCCTCTCTCCTCCTCCACCCCTCCTCTTCTCCCCTCTCTCCTCCTCCAACCCCTCTTCTCCCCTCTCTCCTCCTAACCCTTTCCCCCTCCCTCCCATTGTCCCTGTTCACCCCTCCCGTCAAACCCCATTAGATTTGATGAACAATCTGGTCTTAATATTTTGTGGAATCTGGTATGAATGTATTGTAAAGTTTTTTAAAAAATGTATAACTGCCTTAGCTGCTGCTTTGGCAGGAGCTAATGGGGATCCATAAAAAACCTCAGGAGAGTAGCTGCTGCCTTGGCAGGAACTAATGCTATCCCTAATAAATCCCAGGAAGAGTAGCTGCTGTCTTGGCAGGAACTAATGGGGATCCATAATAAACCTCAGGAAGAGTAGCTGCTGCTTTGGCAGGAACTAATGGGGATCCATAATAAACTCCAGGAAGAGTAGCTGCTGCCTTGGCAGGAACTAATGGGGATCCATAATAAACCTCAGGAAGAGTAGCTGCTGCTTTGGCAGGAAGTAATGGGGATCCATAAAAAACCTCAGGAGAGTAGCTGCTGCCTTGGCAGGAACTAATGCTATCCCTAATAAATCCCAGGAAGAGTAGCTGCTGTCTTGGCAGGAACTAATGGGGATCCATAATAAACCTCAGGAAGAGTAGCTGCTGCTTTGGCAGGAGCTAATGGGGATCCATAAAAAACCTCAGGAGAGTAGCTGCTGCCTTGGCAGGAACTAATGCTATCCCTAATAAATCCCAGGAAGAGTAGCTGCTGTCTTGGCAGGAACTAATGGGGATCCATAATAAACCTCAGGAAGAGTAGCTGCTGCTTTGGCAGGAACTAATGGGGATCCATAATAAACCCCAGGAAGAGTAGCTGCTGCCTTGGCAGGAAGTAATGGGGATTCATAATAAACTCCAGGAAGAGTAGCTGCTGCCTTGGCAGGAACTAATGGGGATCCATAATAAACCTCAGGAAGAGTAGCTGCTGCTTTGGCAGGAAGTAATGGGGATCCATAAAAAACCTCAAGAGAGTAGCTGCTGCCTTGGCAGGAACTAATGCTATCCAAAATAAATCCCAGGAAGAGTAGCTGCTGTCTTGGCAGGAACTAATGGGGATCCATAATAAACCTCAGGAAGAGTAGCTGCTGCTTTGGCAGTAACTAATGGGGATCCATAATAAACCCCAGGAAGAGTAGCTGCTGCCTTGGCAGGAAGTAATGGGGATTCATAATAAACTCCAGGAAGAGTAGCTGCTGCCTTGGCAGGAACTAATGGGGATCCATAATAAACCTCAGCAAGAGTAGCTGCTGCTTTGGCAGGAACTAATGGGCATCCATAAAAAACTCCAGGAAGAGTAGCTGCTGCCTTGGCAGGAACTAATGGGGATCCATAATAAACCTCAGGAAGAGTAGCTGCTGCTTTGGCAGGAAGTAATAGGGATCCATAAAAAACCTCAGGAGAGTAGCTGCTGCCTTGGCAGGAACTAATGCTATCCCTAATAAATCCCAGGAAGAGTAGCTGCTGTCTTGACAGGAACTAATGGGGATCCATAATAAACCTCAGGAAGAGTAGCTGCTGCTTTGGCAGGAACTAATGGGGATCCATAATAAACCCCAGGAAGAGTAGCTGCTGCCTTGGCAGGAAGTAATGGGGATTCATAATAAACTCCAGGAAGAGTAGCTGCTGCCTTGGCAGGAACTAATGGGGATCCATAATAAACCTCAGGAAGAGTAGCTGCTGCTTTGGCAGGAACTAATGGGCATCCATAAAAAAAACCTCAGGAGAGTAGCTGCTGCCTTGGCAGGAACTAATGCTATCCCTAATAAATCCCAGTAAGAGTAGCTGCTGTCTTGGCAGGAACTAATGGGGATCCATAATAAACCTCAGGAAGAGTAGCTGCTGCTTTGGCAGGAACTAATGGGGATCCATAATAAACCCCAGGAAGAGTAGCTGCTGCCATGGCAGGAACTAATGGGGATCCATAATAAACCCCAGGAAGAGTAGCTGCTGCCATGGCAGGAACTAATGGGGATCCATAATAAACCCCAGGAAGAGTAGCTGCTGCCTTGGCAGGAACTAATGGGGATCCATAATAAGCCCCAGGAACAGTAGCTGCTGCCTTGGCAGGAACTAATGGGGATCCATAATAAACTCCAGGAAGAATAGCTGCTGTCTTGGCAGGAACTAATGGGGATCCATAATAAACCACAGGAAGAGTAGCTACTGCCTTGGCAGGAACTAATGGGGATCCATAATAAACCTCAGGAAGAGTAGCTGCTGTCTTGGCAGGAACTAATGGGGATCCATAATAAACCCCAGGAAGAGTAGCTGCTGTCTTGGCAGGAAGTAATGGGGATCCATAATAAACCTCAGGAAGAGTAGCTGCTGCTTTGGCAAGAACTAATGGGGATCCATAATAAACCCAAGGAAGAGTAGCTGCTGCCTTGGCAGGAACTAATGGTGATTCATAATAAACTCCTGGAAGAGTAGCTGCTGCCTTGGCAGGAACTAATGGGGATCCATAATAAACCTCAGGAAGAGTAGCTGCTGCCTTGGCAGGAAGTAATGGGGATCCATAATAAACCCCAGGAAGAGTAGCTGCTGCTTTGGCCAGAACTAATGGGGATCCATAATAAACCTCAGGAAGAGTAGCTGCAGCCTTGGCAGGAACTAATGGGGATCCATAATAAACCCCAGGAAGAGTAGCCGCTGCCTTGACAGGAACTAATGGGGATCCATAATAAACCCCAGGAAGAGTAGCTGCTGCTTTGGCAACAGCAACTAATGGGGATCCATAATAAATACAAATATAAATACCTGGAGGAAGAAGAGGAGGAGAAGTAGAAGAAAGAGGAGGAGAAGAACGTTGGAAAACAATGAGGTTCCTTGCATTGTCTCAGTAACTACAACCCATCACAGCATCTCTCTGTCCTATCATGTTCCAGATCAGGGTGACTTCATCTCCCCTCCTCTCACACACACGTCTTACTATTGCCTCTCAAGTCTGTGGGTAGACATGACAAATAGTTGGTGTGTGTGTGTGTGTGTGTGTGTGTGTGTGTGTGTGTGTGTGTGTGTGTGTGTGTGTGTGTGTGTGTGTGTGTGTGTGTGTGTGTGTGTGTGTGTGTGTGTGTGTGTGTGTGTTCAGTGATTTATCACCAGGGTATTGGTAATCAATATGTATCTGCTAGGTGTGGTGATTGATACTATGAAGAACTGGATAGATGGATGAGGACCATCCACAAACACCCACACACACACAAGTGTCTAGCCTACCAGTGATATGGTTGTTATAGTCTGTTCTCTGTAGTCAGACCAGTGATATGGTTGATATAGTCTGTTCTCTGTAGTCAGACCAGTGATATGGTTGTTATAGTCTGTTCTCTGTAGTCAGACCAGTGATATGGTTGTTATAGTCTGTTCTCTGTAGTCAGACCAGTGATATGGTTGTTATAGTCTGTTCTCTGTAGTCAGACCAGTGATATGGTTGATATAGTCTGTGATGTTCTCTGTAGTCAGACCAGTAATATGGTTGATATAGTCTGTTCTCTGTAGTCAGACCAGTGATATGGTTGATATAGTCTGTTCTCTGTAGTCAGACCAGTGATATGGTTGTTATAGTCTGTTCTCTGTAGTCAGACCAGTGATATGGTTGTTATAGTCTGTTCTCTGTAGTCAGACCAGTGATATGGTTGTTATAGTCTGTTCTCTGTAGTCAGACCAGTGATATGGTTGTTAAAGTCTGTGATGTTCTCTGTAGTCAGACCAGTGATATGGTTGTTATAGTCTGTTCTCTGTAGTCAGACCAGTGATATGGTTGTTATAGTCTGTTCTCTGTAGTCAGACCAGTGATATGGTTGTTATAGTCTGTTCTCTGTAGTCAGACCAGTGATATGGTTGTTATAGTCTGTTCTCTGTAGTCAGACCAGTGATATGGTTGTTATAGTCTGTTCTCTGTAGTCAGACCAGTGATATGGTTGTTATAGTCTGTTCTCTGTAGTCAGACCAGTGATATGGTTGTTATAGTCTGTTCTCTGTAGTCAGACCAGTGATATGGTTGTTATAGTCTGTTCTCTGTAGTCAGACCAGTGATATGGTTGTTATAGTCTGTTCTCTGTAGTCAGACCAGTGATATGGTTGTTATAGTCTGTTCTCTGTAGTCAGACCAGTGATATGGTTGATATAGTCTGTTCTCTGTAGTCAGACCAGTGATATGGTTGTTATAGTCTGTTCTCTGTAGTCAGACCAGTGATATGGTTGTTATAGTCTGTTCTCTGTAGTCAGACCAGTGATATGGTTGTTATAGTCTGTTCTCTGTAGTCAGACCAGTGATATGGTTGTTATAGTCTGTTCTCTGTAGTCAGACCAGTGATATGGTTATTATAGTCTGTGATGTTCTCTGTAGTCAGACCAGTGATATGGTTGTTATAGTCTGTTCTCTGTAGTCAGACCAGTGATATGGTTATTATAGTCTGTTCTCTGTAGTCAGACCAGTGATATGGTTGTTATAGTCTGTTCTCTGTAGTCAGACCAGTGATATGGTTGATATAGTCTGTTCTCTGTAGTCAGACCAGTGATATGGTTGTTATAGTCTGTTCTCTGTAGTCAGACCAGTGATATGGTTGTTATAGTCTGTTCTCTGTAGTCAGACCAGTGATATGGTTGATATAGTCTGTTCTCTGTAGTCAGACCAGTGATATGGTTGTTATAGTCTGTTCTCTGTAGTCAGACCAGTGATATGGTTGTTATAGTCTGTTCTCTGTAGTCAGACCAGTGATATGGTTGTTATAGTCTGTTCTCTGTAGTCAGACCAGTGATATGGTTGTTATAGTCTGTTCTCTGTAGTCAGACCAGTGATATGGTTGTTATAGTCTGTTCTCTGTAGTCAGACCAGTGATATGGTTGTTATAGTCTGTTCTCTGTAGTCAGACCAGTGATATGGTTGTTATAGTCTGTGATGTTCTCTGTAGTCAGACCAGTGATATGGTTATTATAGTCTGTGATGTTCTCTGTAGTCAGACCAGTGATATGGTTGTTATAGTCTGTTCTCTGTAGTCAGACCAGTGATATGGTTGTTATAGTCTGTTCTCTGTAGTCAGACCAGTGATATGGTTGTTATAGTCTGTTCTCTGTAGTCAGACCAGTGATATGGTTGTTATAGTCTGTTCTCTGTAGTCAGACCAGTGATATGGTTGTTATAGTCTGTTCTCTGTAGTCAGACCAGTGATATGGTTGTTATAGTCTGTTCTCTGTAGTCAGACCAGTGATATGGTTGTTATAGTCTGTTCTCTGTAGTCAGACCAGTGATATGGTTGTTATAGTCTGTTCTCTGTAGTCAGACCAGTGATATGGTTGTTATAGTCTGTTCTCTGTAGTCAGACCAGTGATATGGTTGTTATAGTCTGTTCTCTGTAGTCAGACCAGTGATATGGTTGTTATAGTCTGTTCTCTGTAGTCAGACCAGTGATATGGTTGTTATAGTCTGTTCTCTGTAGTCAGACCAGTGATATGGTTGTTATAGTCTGTTCTCTGTAGTCAGACCAGTGATATGGTTGTTATAGTCTGTTCTCTGTAGTCAGACCAGTGATATGGTTGTTATAGTCTGTTCTCTGTAGTCAGACCAGTGATATGGTTGTTATAGTCTGTTCTCTGTAGTCAGACCAGTGATATGGTTGTTATAGTCTGTTCTCTGTAGTCAGACCAGTGATATGGTTGTTATAGTCTGTTCTCTGTAGTCAGACCAGTGATATGGTTGTTATAGTCTGTTCTCTGTAGTCAGACCAGTGATATGGTTGTTATAGTCTGTGATGTTCTCTGTAGTCAGACCAGTGATATGGTTGTTATAGTCTGTTCTCTGTAGTCAGACCAGTGATATGGTTGTTATAGTCTGTTCTCTGTAGTCAGACCAGTGATATGGTTGTTATAGTCTGTTCTCTGTAGTCAGACCAGTGATATGGTTGTTATAGTCTGTTCTCTGTAGTCAGACCAGTGATATGGTTGTTATAGTCTGTTCTCTGTAGTCAGACCAGTGATATGGTTGTTATAGTCTGTTCTCTGTAGTCAGACCAGTGATATGGTTGTTATAGTCTGTTCTCTGTAGTCAGACCAGTGATATGGTTGTTATAGTCTGTTCTCTGTAGTCAGACCAGTGATATGGTTGTTATAGTCTGTTCTCTGTAGTCAGACCAGTGATATGGTTGTTATAGTCTGTTCTCTGTAGTCAGACCAGTGATATGGTTGTTATAGTCTGTGATGTTCTCTGTAGTCAGACCAGTGATATGGTTGTTATAGTCTGTTCTCTGTAGTCAGACCAGTGATATGGTTGTTATAGTCTGTTCTCTGTAGTCAGACCAGTGGTATGGTTGTTATAGTCTGTTCTCTGTAGTCAGACCAGTGATATGGTTGATATAGTCTGTTCTCTGTAGTCAGACCAGTGATATGGTTGTTATAGTCTGTTCTCTGTAGTCAGACCAGTGATATGGTTGTTATAGTCTGTTCTCTGTAGTCAGACCAGTGATATGGTTGATATAGTCTGTTCTCTGTAGTCAGACCAGTGATATGGTTGTTATAGTCTGTTCTCTGTAGTCAGACCAGTGATATGGTTGTTATAGTATGTTCTCTGTAGTCAGACCAGTGATATGGTTGTTATAGTCTGTTCTCTGTAGTCAGACCAGTGATATGGTTGTTATAGTCTGTGATGTTCTCTGTAGTCAGACCAGTGATATGGTTGTTACAGTCTGTTCTCTGTAGTCAGACCAGTGATATGGTTGTTATAGTCTGTTCTCTGTAGTCAGACCAGTGATATGGTTGTTATAGTCTGTGATGTTCTCTGTAGTCAGACCAGTGATATGGTTGATATAGTCTGTGATGTTCTCTGTAGTCAGACCATTGATATGGTTGATATAGTCTGTTCTCTGTAGTCAGACCAGTGATATGGTTGTTATAGTCTGTTCTCTGTAGTCAGACCAGTGATATGGTTGTTATAGTCTGTTCTCTGTAGTCAGACCAGTGATATGGTTGTTATAGTCTGTTCTCTGTAGTCAGACCAGTGATATGGTTGATATAGTCTGTTCTCTGTAGTCAGACCAGTGATATGGTTGTTATAGTCTGTTCTCTGTAGTCAGACCAGTGATATGGTTGTTATAGTCTGTTCTCTGTAGTCAGACCAGTGATATGGTTGTTATAGTCTGTTCTCTGTAGTCAGACCAGTGATATGGTTGTTATAGTCTGTGATGTTCTCTGTAGTCAGACCAGTGATATGGTTGTTATAGTCTGTTCTCTGTAGTCAGACCAGTGATATGGTTGTTATAGTCTGTTCTCTGTAGTCAGACCAGTGATATGGTTGTTATAGTCTGTGATGTTCTCTGTAGTCAGACCAGTGATATGGTTGTTATAGTCTGTGATGTTCTCTGTAGTCAGACCAGTGATATGGTTGTTATAGTCTGTTCTCTGTAGTCAGACCAGTGATATGGTTATTATAGTCTGTGATGTTCTCTGTAGTCAGACCAGTGATATGGTTGTTATAGTCTGTTCTCTGTAGTCAGACCAGTGATATGGTTGTTATAGTCTGTTCTCTGTAGTCAGACCAGTGATATGGTTGTTATAGTCTGTTCTCTGTAGTCAGACCAGTGATATGGTTGTTATAGTCTGTTCTCTGTAGTCAGACCAGTGATATGGTTGTTATAGTCTGTTCTCTGTAGTCAGACCAGTGATATGGTTGTTATAGTCTGTTCTCTGTAGTCAGACCAGTGATATGGTTGTTATAGTCTGTTCTCTGTAGTCAGACCAGTGATATGGTTGTTATAGTCTGTTCTCTGTAGTCAGACCAGTGATATGGTTGTTATAGTCTGTTCTCTGTAGTCAGACCAGTGATATGGTTGTTATAGTCTGTTCTCTGTAGTCAGACCAGTGATATGGTTGTTATAGTCTGTTCTCTGTAGTCAGACCAGGGATATGGTTGTTATAGTCTGTTCTCTGTAGTCAGACCAGTGATATGGTTGTTATAGTCTGTTCTCTGTAGTCAGACCAGTGATATGGTTGTTATAGTCTGTTCTCTGTAGTCAGACCAGTGATATGGTTGTTATAGTCTGTTCTCTGTAGTCAGACCAGTGATATGGTTGTTATAGTCTGTTCTCTGTAGTCAGACCAGTGATATGGTTGTTATAGTCTGTTCTCTGTAGTCAGACCAGTGATATGGTTGTTATAGTCTGTTCTCTGTAGTCAGACCAGTGATATGGTTGTTATAGTCTGTTCTCTGTAGTCAGACCAGTGATATGGTTGTTATAGTCTGTTCTCTGTAGTCAGACCAGTGATATGGTTGTTATAGTCTGTTCTCTGTAGTCAGACCAGTGATATGGTTGTTATAGTCTGTGATGTTCTCTGTAGTCAGACCAGTGATATGGTTGTTATAGTCTGTTCTCTGTAGTCAGACCAGTGATATGGTTGTTATAGTCTGTTCTCTGTAGTCAGACCAGTGATATGGTTGTTATAGTCTGTTCTCTGTAGTCAGACCAGTGATATGGTTGATATAGTCTGTTCTCTGTAGTCAGACCAGTGATATGGTTGTTATAGTCTGTTCTCTGTAGTCAGACCAGTGATATGGTTGTTATAGTCTGTTCTCTGTAGTCAGACCAGTGATATGGTTGTTATAGTCTGTTCTCTGTAGTCAGACCAGTGATATGGTTGTTATAGTCTGTGATGTTCTCTGTAGTCAGACCAGTGATATGGTTGTTATAGTCTGTTCTCTGTAGTCAGACCAGTGATATGGTTGTTATAGTCTGTTCTCTGTAGTCAGACCAGTGATATGGTTGTTATAGTCTGTGATGTTCTCTGTAGTCAGACCAGTGATATGGTTGTTATAGTCTGTGATGTTCTCTGTAGTCAGACCAGTGATATGGTTGTTATAGTCTGTTCTCTGTAGTCAGACCAGTGATATGGTTGTTATAGTCTGTTCTCTGTAGTCAGACCAGTGATATGGTTGTTATAGTCTGTTCTCTGTAGTCAGACCAGTGATATGGTTGTTATAGTCTGTTCTCTGTAGTCAGACCAGTGATATGGTTGTTATAGTCTGTTCTCTGTAGTCAGACCAGTGATATGGTTGTTATAGTCTGTTCTCTGTAGTCAGACCAGTGATATGGTTGTTATAGTCTGTTCTCTGTAGTCAGACCAGTGATATGGTTGTTATAGTCTGTTCTCTGTAGTCAGACCAGTGATATGGTTGTTATAGTCTGTTCTCTGTAGTCAGACCAGTGATATGGTTGTTATAGTCTGTTCTCTGTAGTCAGACCAGTGATATGGTTGTTATAGTCTGTTCTCTGTAGTCAGACCAGTGATATGGTTGTTATAGTCTGTTCTCTGTAGTCAGACCAGTGATATGGTTGTTATAGTCTGTTCTCTGTAGTCAGACCAGTGATATGGTTGTTATAGTCTGTTCTCTGTAGTCAGACCAGTGATATGGTTGTTATAGTCTGTTCTCTGTAGTCAGACCAGTGATATGGTTGTTATAGTCTGTTCTCTGTAGTCAGACCAGTGATATGGTTGTTATAGTCTGTTCTCTGTAGTCAGACCAGTGATATGGTTGTTATAGTCTGTTCTCTGTAGTCAGACCAGTGATATGGTTGTTATAGTCTGTTCTCTGTAGTCAGACCAGTGATATGGTTGTTAAAGTCTGTGATGTTCTCTGTAGTCAGACCAGTGATATGGTTGTTATAGTCTGTTCTCTGTAGTCAGACCAGTGATATGGTTATTATAGTCTGTTCTCTGTAGTCAGACCAGTGATATGGTTGTTATAGTCTGTTCTCTGTAGTCAGACAAGTGATATGGTTGTTATAGTCTGTGATGTTCTCTGTAGTCAGACCAGTGATATGGTTGTTATAGTCTGTTCTCTGTAGTCAGACCAGTGATATGGTTGTTATAGTCTGTTCTCTGTAGTCAGACCAGTGGTATGGTTGTTATAGTCTGTTCTCTGTAGTCAGACCAGTGATATGGTTGATATAGTCTGTTCTCTGTAGTCAGACCAGTGATATGGTTGTTATAGTCTGTTCTCTGTAGTCAGACCAGTGATATGGTTGTTATAGTCTGTTCTCTGTAGTCAGACCAGTGATATGGTTGATATAGTCTGTTCTCTGTAGTCAGACCAGTGATATGGTTGTTATAGTCTGTTCTCTGTAGTCAGACCAGTGATATGGTTGTTATAGTCTGTTCTCTGTAGTCAGACCAGTGATCTGGTTATTATAGTCTGTTCTCTGTAGTCAGACCAGTGATATGGTTGATATAGTCTGTTCTCTGTAGTCAGACCAGTGATATGGTTGTTATAGTCTGTTCGCTGTAGTCAGACCAGTGATATGGTTGTTATAGTCTGTTCTCTGTAGTCAGACCAGTGATATGGTTGTTAAAGTCTGTGATGTTCTCTGTAGTCAGACCAGTGATATGGTTGTTATAGTCTGTTCTCTGTAGTCAGACCAGTGATATGGTTATTATAGTCTGTTCTCTGTAGTTAGACCAGTGATATGGTTGTTATAGTCTGTTCTCTGTAGTCAGACCAGTGATATGGTTGTTATAGTCTGTTCTCTGTAGTCAGACCAGTGATATGGTTGTTATAGTCTGTTCTCTGTAGTCAGACCAGTGATATGGTTGTTATAGTCTGTTCTCTGTAGTCAGACCAGTGATATGGTTGATATAGTCTGTTCTCTGTAGTCAGACCAGTGATATGGTTGTTATAGTCTGTTCTCTGTAGTCAGACCAGTGATATGGTTGTTATAGTCTGTTCTCTGTAGTCAGACCAGTGATATGGTTGTTATAGTCTGTTCTCTGTAGTCAGACCAGTGATATGGTTGTTATAGTCGTGTTCTCTGTAGTCAGACCAGTGATATGGTTGTTATAGTCTGTTCTCTGTAGTCAGACCAGTGATATGGTTGTTATAGTCTGTTCTCTGTAGTCAGACCAGTGATATGGTTGTTATAGTCTGTTCTCTGTAGTCAGACCAGTGATATGGTTGTTATAGTCTGTGATGTTCTCTGTAGTCAGACCAGTGATATGGTTGTTATAGTCTGTTCTCTGTAGTCAGACCAGTGATATGGTTGTTATAGTCTGTTCTCTGTAGTCAGACCAGTGATATGGTTGTTATAGTCTGTTCTCTGTAGTCAGACCAGTGATATGGTTGTTATAGTCTGTTCTCTGTAGTCAGACCAGTGATATGGTTGTTATAGTCTGTTCTCTGTAGTCAGACCAGTGATATGGTTGTTATAGTCTGTTCTCTGTAGTCAGACCAGTGATATGGTTGTTATAGTCTGTTCTCTGTAGTCAGACCAGTGATATGGTTGTTATAGTCTGTTCTCTGTAGTCAGACCAGTGATATGGTTGTTATAGTCTGTTCTCTGTAGTCAGACCAGTGATATGGTTGTTATAGTCTGTTCTCTGTAGTCAGACCAGTGATATGGTTGTTATAGTCTGTTCTCTGTAGTCAGACCAGTGATATGGTTGTTATAGTCTGTTCTCTGTAGTCAGACCAGTGATATGGTTGTTATAGTCTGTTCTCTGTAGTCAGACCAGTGATATGGTTGTTATAGTCTGTTCTCTGTAGTCAGACCAGTGATATGGTTGTTATAGTCTGTTCTCTGTAGTCAGACCAGTGATATGGTTGTTATAGTCTGTTCTCTGTAGTCAGACCAGTGATATGGTTGTTATAGTCTGTTCTCTGTAGTCAGACCAGTGATATGGTTGTTATAGTCTGTGATGTTCTCTGTAGTCAGACCAGTCATATGGTTGTTATAGTCTGTTCTCTGTAGTCAGACCAGTGATATGGTTGTTATAGTCTGTTCTCTGTAGTCAGACCAGTGATATGGTTGTTATAGTCTGTTCTCTGTAGTCAGACCAGTGATATGGTTGTTATAGTCTGTTCTCTGTAGTCAGACCAGTGATATGGTTGTTATAGTCTGTGATGTTCTCTGTAGTCAGACCAGTGATATGGTTGTTATAGTCTGTTCTCTGTAGTCAGACCAGTGATATGGTTGTTATAGTCTGTTCTCTGTAGTCAGACCAGTGGTATGGTTGTTATAGTCTGTTCTCTGTAGTCAGACCAGTGATATGGTTGATATAGTCTGTTCTCTGTAGTCAGACCAGTGATATGGTTGTTATAGTCTGTTCTCTGTAGTCAGACCAGTGATATGGTTGTTATAGTCTGTTCTCTGTAGTCAGACCAGTGATATGGTTGATATAGTCTGTTCTCTGTAGTCAGACCAGTGATATGGTTGTTATAGTCTGTTCTCTGTAGTCAGACCAGTGATATGGTTGTTATAGTCTGTTCTCTGTAGTCAGACCAGTGATATGGTTGTTATAGTCTGTTCTCTGTAGTCAGACCAGTGATATGGTTGTTATAGTCTGTTCTCTGTAGTCAGACCAGTGATATGGTTGTTATAGTCTGTTCTCTGTAGTCAGACCAGTGATATGGTTGTTATAGTCTGTTCTCTGTAGTCAGACCAGTGATATGGTTGTTATAGTCTGTGATGTTCTCTGTAGTCAGACCAGTGATATGGTTGTTATAGTCTGTTCTCTGTAGTCAGACCAGTGATATGGTTGTTATAGTCTGTTCTCTGTAGTCAGACCAGTGATATGGTTGTTATAGTCTGTTCTCTGTAGTCAGACCAGTGATATGGTTGTTATAGTCTGTTCTCTGTAGTCAGACCAGTGATATGGTTGTTATAGTCTGTTCTCTGTAGTCAGACCAGTGATATGGTTGTTATAGTCTGTTCTCTGTAGTCAGACCAGTGATATGGTTGTTATAGTCTGTTCTCTGTAGTCAGACCAGTGATATGGTTGTTATAGTCTGTTCTCTGTAGTCAGACCAGTGATATGGTTGTTATAGTCTGTTCTCTGTAGTCAGACCAGTGATATGGTTGTTATAGTCTGTTCTCTGTAGTCAGACCAGTGATATGGTTGTTATAGTCTGTGATGTTCTCTGTAGTCAGACCAGTGATATGGTTGATATAGTCTGTGATGTTCTCTGTAGTCAGACCAGTGATATGGTTGATATAGTCTGTTCTCTGTAGTCAGACCAGTGATATGGTTGTTATAGTCTGTTCTCTGTAGTCAGACCAGTGATATGGTTGTTATAGTCTGTTCTCTGTAGTCAGACCAGTGATATGGTTGTTATAGTCTGTTCTCTGTAGTCAGACCAGTGATATGGTTGATATAGTCTGTTCTCTGTAGTCAGACCAGTCATATGGTTGTTATAGTCTGTTCTCTGTAGTCAAACCAGTGATATGGTTGTTATAGTCTGTTCTCTGTAGTCAGACCAGTGATATGGTTGTTATAGTCTGTTTCCTGTAGTCAGACCAGTGATATGGTTGTTATAGTCTGTGATGTTCTCTGTAGTCAGACCAGTGATAAGTTTGATATAGTCTGTGATGTTCTCTGTAGTCAGACCAGTCATATGGTTGTTATAGTCTGTTCTCTGTAGTCAGACCAGTGATATGGTTGTTATAGTCTGTTCTCTGTAGTCAGACCAGTGATATGGTTGTTATAGTCTGTTCTCTGTAGTCAGACCAGTGATATGGTTGTTATAGTCTGTTCTCTGTAGTCAGACCAGTGATATGGTTGTTATAGTCTGTTCTCTGTAGTCAGACCAGTGATATGGTTGTTATAGTCTGTTCTCTGTAGTCAGACCAGTGATATGGTTGTTATAGTCTGTTCTCTGTAGTCAGACCAGTGATATGGTTGATATAGTCTGTTCTCTGTAGTCAGACCAGTGATATGGTTGTTATAGTCTGTTCTCTGTAGTCAGACCAGTGATATGGTTGTTATAGTCTGTTCTCTGTAGTCAGACCAGTGATATGGTTGATATAGTCTGTTCTCTGTAGTCAGACCAGTGATATGGTTGTTATAGTCTGTTCTCTGTAGTCAGACCAGTGATATGGTTGTTATAGTCTGTTCTCTGTAGTCAGACCAGTGATATGGTTGTTATAGTCTGTTCTCTGTAGTCAGACCAGTGATATGGTTATTATAGTCTGTTCTCTGTAGTCAGACCAGTGATATGGTTGATATAGTCTGTTCTCTGTAGTCAGACCAGTGATATGGTTGTTATAGTCTGTTCTCTGTAGTCAGACCAGTGATATGGTTGTTATAGTCTGTTCTCTGTAGTCAGACCAGTGATATGGTTGTTATAGTCTGTTCTCTGTAGTCAGACCAGTGATATGGTTGTTATAGTCTGTTCGCTGTAGTCAGACCAGTGATATGGTTGTTATAGTCTGTTCTCTGTAGTCAGACCAGTGATATGGTTGTTAAAGTCTGTGATGTTCTCTGTAGTCAGACCAGTGATATGGTTGTTATAGTCTGTTCTCTGTAGTCAGACCAGTGATATGGTTGATATAGTCTGTTCTCTGTAGTCAGACCAGTGATATGGTTGATATAGTCTGTTCTCTGTAGTCAGACCAGTGATATGGTTGTTATAGTCTGTGTTCTCTGTAGTCAGACCAGTGATATGGTTGTTATAGTCTGTTCTCTGTAGTCAGACCAGTGATATGGTTGTTATAGTCTGTGATGTTCTCTGTAGTCAGACCAGTGATATGGTTGTTATAGTCTGTTCTCTGTAGTCAGACCAGTGATATGGTTGTTATAGTCTGTTGTCTGTAGTCAGACCAGTGATATGGTTGTTATAGTCTGTGATGTTCTCTGTAGTCAGACCAGTGATAAGTTTGATATAGTCTGTGATGTTCTCTGTAGTCAGACCAGTCATATGGTTGTTATAGTCTGTTCTCTGTAGTCAGACCAGTGATATGGTTGTTATAGTCTGTTCTCTGTAGTCAGACCAGTGATATGGTTGTTATAGTCTGTTCTCTGTAGTCAGACCAGTGATATGGTTGATATAGTCTGTTCTCTGTAGTCAGACCAGTGATATGGTTGTTATAGTCTGTTCTCTGTAGTCAGACCAGTGATATGGTTGTTATAGTCTGTTCTCTGTAGTCAGACCAGTGATATGGTTGTTATAGTCTGTTCTCTGTAGTCAGACCAGTGATATGGTTGTTATAGTCTGTTCTCTGTAGTCAGACCAGTGATATGGTTGTTATAGTCTGTTCTCTGTAGTCAGACCAGTGATATGGTTGTTATAGTCTGTTCTCTGTAGTCAGACCAGTGATATGGTTGATATAGTCTGTTCTCTGTAGTCAGACCAGTGATATGGTTGTTATAGTCTGTTCTCTGTAGTCAGACCAGTGATATGGTTGATATAGTCTGTTCTCTGTAGTCAGACCAGTGATATGGTTGTTATAGTCTGTTCTCTGTAGTCAGACCAGTGATATGGTTGTTATAGTCTGTTCTCTGTAGTCAGACCAGTGATATGGTTGATATAGTCTGTTCTCTGTAGTCAGACCAGTGATATGGTTGTTATAGTCTGTTCTCTGTAGTCAGACCAGTGATATGGTTGTTATAGTCTGTTCTCTGTAGTCAGACCAGTGATATGGTTGTTATAGTCTGTTCTCTGTAGTCAGACCAGTGATATGGTTGTTATAGTCTGTTCTCTGTAGTCAGACCAGTGATATGGTTGATATAGTCTGTTCTCTGTAGTCAGACCAGTGATATGGTTGTTATAGTCTGTTCTCTGTAGTCAGACCAGTGATATGGTTGTTATAGTCTGTTCTCTGTAGTCAGACCAGTGATATGGTTGTTATAGTCTGTGATGTTCTCTGTAGTCAGACCAGTGATATGGTTGTTATAGTCTGTCCTCTGTAGTCAGACCAGTGATATGGTTGTTATAGTCTGTTCTCTGTAGTCAGACCAGTGATATGGTTGTTATAGTCTGTTCTCTGTAGTCAGACCAGTGATATGGTTGTTATAGTCTGTTCTCTGTAGTCAGACCAGTGATATGGTTGTTATAGTCTGTTCTCTGTAGTCAGACCAGTGATATGGTTGTTATAGTCTGTTCTCTGTAGTCAGACCAGTGATATGGTTGTTATAGTCTGTTCTCTGTAGTCAGACCAGTGATATGGTTGTTATAGTCTGTTCTCTGTAGTCAGACCAGTGATATGGTTGTTATAGTCTGTTCTCTGTAGTCAGACCAGTGATATGGTTGTTATAGTCTGTTCTCTGTAGTCAGACCAGTGATATGGTTGTTATAGTCTGTGATGTTCTCTGTAGTCAGACCAGTGATATGGTTGTTATAGTCTGTTCTCTGTAGTCAGACCAGTGATATGGTTGTTATAGTCTGTTCTCTGTAGTCAGACCAGTGATATGGTTGTTATAGTCTGTTCTCTGTAGTCAGACCAGTGATATGGTTGTTATAGTCTGTTCTCTGTAGTCAGACCAGTGATATGGTTGTTATAGTCTGTTCTCTGTAGTCAGACCAGTGATATGGTTGTTATAGTCTGTTCTCTGTAGTCAGACCAGTGATATGGTTGTTATAGTCTGTTCTCTGTAGTCAGACCAGTGATATGGTTGTTATAGTCTGTTCTCTGTAGTCAGACCAGTGATATGGTTGTTATAGTCTGTTCTCTGTAGTCAGACCAGTGATATGGTTGTTATAGTCTGTTCTCTGTAGTCAGACCAGTGATATGGTTGTTATAGTCTGTTCTCTGTAGTCAGACCAGTGATATGGTTATTATAGTCTGTTCTCTGTAGTCAGACCAGTGATATGGTTGTTATAGTCTGTGATGTTCTCTGTAGTCAGACCAGTGATATGGTTGTTATAGTCTGTTCTCTGTAGTCAGACCAGTGATATGGTTGTTATAGTCTGTTCTCTGTAGTCAGACCAGTGATATGGTTGTTATAGTCTGTTCTCTGTAGTCAGACCAGTGATATGGTTGTTATAGTCTGTTCTCTGTAGTCAGACCAGTGATATGGTTGTTATAGTCTGTTCTCTGTAGTCAGACCAGTGATATGGTTGTTATAGTCTGTTCTCTGTAGTCAGACCAGTGATATGGTTGTTATAGTCTGTTCTCTGTAGTCAGACCAGTGATATGGTTGTTATAGTCTGTTCTCTGTAGTCAGACCAGTGATATGGTTATTATAGTCTGTTCTCTGTAGTCAGACCAGTGATATGGTTGTTATAGTCTATATCAGTGGTCGCCATCCGTTCGATCTGTGACTAAATTGAGTGCACCTACTGTGCTACCCAATCGGATAGCTCAAATCACCGTGGCTACAGAGCTTCCATGACCCTGGCCACAGCCAAGGTTAATAGACTAGTAGACTACATATGATGTAATCACTTTTCAAACCACGACCACAGAGAGACTGTCAACGAATACAGCTGCTGTTTTTATGAGTGAGTTCATGTTGAAGTTTATATTCAACACTGTCACTGTTTTTAATTCAACATTATTACAAAACGAGCTTCTCTGTGCTTCCGCACGGGCTGCAGCTGCAATGACTCAGTAGCCAAGCATCGATAGCCTTGCGTTTTGTTATTATTAGCAGCTCGTCGTGTCTGTTTTAATATTTAAGGAATATTTCACTTTCTCTGATCATAGGAACATTCATTTGTGCATGAGGCAGATGTTGTGCGACTCGAGTTTGGCCATCAGGTGGAAGACGGTGTCCCCTCTCTCTGGTCAGTCTCACCGGAGGAAAAGAAGGAGACAGCAGGGACCCAGAGAGGCGTTTGGGAAAAATCATTTTGAACTGTCATCCAACTCGGAATTCCAAGTTGGAAACTCGGGCATCTTTCTAGAGCTCCGACTTTTCCACCTGAAGACCACTGACGTGGTGCTTTGACCTCGTTGACCATCAGATGCAGCTACCATCAGTCCAGTAAAATAAAACGGCTAATTATTTCAATTCATCATAGAGCTCCACAGTGCATCACAAGTGCTAAACCAACTGATCTATTTTGTTATCAAAGCAAGAGCTTTGAACTATAATATGGTCTAATTAACATATATTGGCAGGCCAATCATGTAGCCAATATGCTGTGATAATGTATTAGGGCCAACTGCCCAAACCTCATTCCTACGAAACTGTTTGTGTATCAGGTTAATGTAAAATATAATAATCTGAGCAGTACATCTCAGCTTCCATTATGACTCAGAAAAGGTTGGTGACCACTGGTCTATGATGTCATAGTAGTCTATGTTGTCATAGTAGTCTATGATGTCATAGTCAGTGTATAATTCTTGGTCACCAACCCAAAATGCCACCCTATTACCTAGATAGTGCACATCTTCTGATCAGAGCTCTGGGTCATGGTCTAGTGCAACATGTAGGGAATAAGGTGCCATTTTGGACAAAGCCTGGCTTTGTAACCCAGGTTAGGAGTCTCCTGATGGGGACATTAACGTAGAGAGAGACATCCATTACATTGGAATGTCTCATACTATGTGTTGACGGACAGCAACCATATCACAGCAGCTATCTGACACACACAGACGCACACATAAACACACACACATGAAAACACACACAGGGGCACACAGAAACACACACACACACTTTTCTACAAATCTAAATGACTCTAATCTCTGTAATAGTGGGACAACGATGGCAGAAGGAGATGATTCCTCCTCAGAGAGAGAGAGAGAACAAAGGTTCTGTTATTAACAACATTTGCGTATACATAGTTTTTGTAATGATTTCTATGAATCTCAGGACAATGTTTCAGAAATATAGACTACACAGACTGCACAGCCTACAGGGACTACACGGACAACACAGACTACAGAGACTACACAGACTACACAGACTACAGAGACTACACAGACTACAGAGACTACACAGACAACACAGACTATAGAGACAACACAGACTACAGGGACTACACAGACAACACAGGCTACAGAGACTACACAGACAACACAGACTACACAGACAACACAGACTACAGAGACTACACAGACAACACAGACTACAGAGACTACAGAGACTACACAGACTACAGAGACTACACAGACAATACAGACTACACAGACAACACAGACAACACAGACTACACAGACAACACAGACTACAGGGACAACACAGACTACAGGGACTACACAGACAACACAGACTACAGAGACTACACAGACTACAGGGACTACACAGACAACACAGACTACAGAGACAACACAGACAACACAGACTACACAGACAACACAGACTACAGAGACTATACAGACAACACAGACTACAGAGACTACACAGACTACAGAGACTACACAGACAACACAGACTACAGAGACAACACAGACAACACAGACTACAGAGACTACACAGACTACAGAGACTACACAGACAACACAGACTACAGAGACAACACAGACAACACAGACTACAGGGACAACACAACCACTTGACTACATGACTACAGGGACTACACAAACTACAGAGACTACATGACTACACAACCGACACTGACTACATGGACTATACGGACTACACAGACTACACGGACTACACAAACTACACGGACTACACAGACTACACCGACTACACGGACTGCACAGACTACATGGACTACACAGACTACATGGACTACAATGGCATGTTGTACATGGTCCCTGACAAATAAATGAAAATGTATTTCCATAATACATCCTGTAATAGCGTTGTGAATTTGGAGAGTTTCCTCCAAACTATTTCACTTTATTTTAGTAGCAATGGTTGCTTTCACATGAGTTTGACAACCATGAGAAACACATGGCTCTTAAATGTTTCACACACACACACACACACACACACACACACACACACACACACACACACACACGCACACGCACACGCACACGCACGCACACACACACACACACACACACACAGAGACACAGACACAGACACACACACACACACACACACACACACACACACACACACACACACACACACACACACACGCACACACAGACACACACTGATTGTCTTTGACTGAGACTCTGCCCCCCACCACCAGTATCGTTTCCCAGGACATGTTCTCCACCTCTGTTCTGATTGAGATGGATTTCAGATGAGGATCAACACTTTGAAACAGAGTCTGTGACCTGAGGGGGACAAGTGTTCCTACACAGAGAGAAAGATGAGACGGGCGGAGGGGAAGGAGAGATGGAGAGATGGAGGGGAGGAAGAGGAATGGAGGGAGATGGAGAGAGATGGAGAGGAGTAAGAGGAATGGAGAGAGATGGAGAGGAGGAAGAGGAATGGAGAGAGATGGAGAGGAGGAAGAGGAATGGAGAGAGATGGAGAGGAGGAAGAGGAATGGAGAGAGATGGAGAGGAGGAAGAGGAATGGAGGGAGATGGAGAGATGGAGGGGAGGAAGAGGAATGGAGAGAGATGGAGAGGAGGAAGAGGAATGGAGAGAGATGGAGAGATGGAGAGGAGGAAGAGGAATGGAGAGAGATGGAGAGGAGGAAGAGGAATGGAGAGAGATGGAGAGGAGGAAGAGGAATGGAGGGAGATGGAGAGATGGAGGGGAGGAAGAGGAATGGAGGGGAAGGAGAGATGGAGAGATGGAGGGGAGGAAGAGGAATGGAGAGAGATGGAGAGGAGGAAGAGGAATGGAGGGAGATGGAGAGAGATGGAGGGGAGGAAGAGGAATGGAGAGAGATGGAGAGGAGGAAGAGGAATGGAGGGAGATGGAGAGATGGAGGGGAGGAAGAGGAATGGAGAGAGATGGAGAGGAGGAAGAGGAATGGAGGGAGATGGAGAGAGATGGAGAGGAGGAAGAGGAATGGAGGGAGATGGAGAGAGATGGAGAGGAGGAAGAGGAATGGAGAGAGATGGAGAGATGGAGAGGAGGAAGAGGAATGGAGGGAAAGGAGAGATGGAGAGGAGTAAGAGGAATGGAGGGAAAGGAGAGATGGAGAGGAGGAAGAGGAATGGAGGGAGATGGAGAGGAGAGAAGAGGAATGGAGAGAGATGGAGAGAGATGGAGAGGAGGAAGAGGAATGGAGGGAGATGGAGAGATGGAGGGGAGGAAGAGGAATGGAGGGAAAGGAGAGATGGAGGGGAGGAAGAGGAATGGAGGGAGATGGAGAGAGATGGAGGGGAGGAAGAGGAATGGAGGGAAAGGAGAGATGGAGGGGAGGAAGAGGAATGGAGGGAGATGATGGAGAGGAGAGAAGAGGAATGGAGAGAGATGGAGAGATGGAGAGGAGTAAGAGGAATGGAGGGAATGGAGAGATGGAGAGGAGTAAGAGGAATGGAGGGAGATGGAGAGAGATGGAGAGGAGGAAGAGGAATGGAGGGAAAGGAGAGATGGAGAGGAGTAAGAGGAATGGAGAGAGATGGAGAGGAGAGAAGAGGAATGGAGAGAGATGGAGGGGAGGAGGAGGAATGGAGGGAATGGAGAGAGATGGAGAGGAGGAAGAGGAATGGAGAGAGATGGAGAGATGGAGGGGAGGAGGAGGAATGGAGGGAGATGGAGAGAGATGGAGAGGAGGAAGAGGAATGGAGGGAGATGGAGAGATGGAGAGGAGGAAGAGGAATGGAGGGAGATGGAGAGATGGAGAGGAGGAAGAGGAATGGAGGGAGATGGAGAGATGGAGAGGAGGAAGAGGAATGGAGGGAAAGGAGAGATGGAAGGAGGGGAGGGGAGGGGAGGGGAGGGAGATGGAAGGAGAGAAGAGAAGAGAAAGTTGAACAACAGAATGGAAAAAGAGAAGAAAGGTCAGTATTTGAACATGTGATCAGAGCTCTTAACATGTTACACGTTCTAGTGAGTGTGTGTGTGTGTGTGTGTGTGTGTGTGTGTGTGTGTGTGTGTGTGTGTGTGTGTGTGTGTGTGTGTGTGTGTGTGTGTGTGTGTGTATTTCCGCTCCGTGGCCAATCTGTGACTGATTTCTCTGTCTGTGGCCTGAGGAGGCCTGGCGCTATGTGAAACCCCCTTTCCCACAACAAGAGTACACACACAGGTGGGAAAGGGCCTGTCATTGTAGTCTAAACTGACATGCCCGCTCACCTTCAGAGAGTAAACACACACACATTACACACACACACACACACACACACACACACACACACACACACACACACACACACCACACACACACACACACACACACACACACACACACACACACACACGCGCGACAAGGGTTTGGAAGTGATACCTGTCTACTAAGCGTGGTTGATGTTGACCAGTGATATAGTGTCTCTGTGTGTGTGTGTGTGTGTGTGTGTGTGTGTGTGTGTGTGTGTGTGTGTGTGTGTGTGTGTGTGTGTGTGTGTGTGTGTGTGTGTGTGTGTGTGTGTGTGTGTGTGTGTATTTCTAACCAATGGCGACGGCCTGAGATGCAACATTCTGGGACTCATAGTGGTAATAGAGAAGCATACGTCCCAAATGCCAACCTGTTCACTATGTAGTGTTCTGCTTTAGACCAGGGTCCTGTTCACTATGTAGTGTTCTGCTTTAGACCAGGGTCCTGTTCACTATGTAGTGTTCTGCTTTAGACCAGGGCCCTGTTCACTATGTAGTGTTCTGCTTTAGACCAGGGTCCTGTTCACTATGTAGTGTTCTGCTTTAGACCAGGGTCCTGTTCACTATGTAGTGTTCTGCTTTAGACCAGGGTCCTGTTCACTATGTAGTGTTCTGCTTTAGACCAGGGTCCTGTTCACTATGTAGTGTTCTGCTTTAGACCAGGGCCCTGTTCACTATGTAGTGTTCTGCTTTAGACCAGGGTCCTGTTCACTATGTAGTGCTTTAGACCAGGGCCCTGTTCACTATGTAGTGTTCTGCTTTAGACCAGGGTCCTGTTCACTATGTAGTGTTCTGCTTTAGACCAGGGTCCTGTTCACTATGTAGTGTTCTGCTTTAGACCAGGGCCCTGTTCACTATGTAGTGTTCTGCTTTAGACCAGGGTCCTGTTCACTATGTAGTGTTCTGCTTTAGACCAGGGTCCTGTTCACTATGTAGTGTTCTGCTTTAGACCAGGGCCCTGTTCACTATGTAGTGTTCTGCTTTAGACCAGGGCCCTGTTCACTATGTAGTGTTCTGCTTTAGACCAGGGTCCTGTTCACTATGTAGTGCTTTAGACCAGGGCCCTGTTCACTATGTAGTGTTCTGCTTTAGACCAGGGTCCTGTTCACTATGTAGTGTTCTGCTTTAGACCAGGGTCCTGTTCACTATGTAGTGTTCTGCTTTAGACCAGGGTCCTGTTCACTATGTAGTGTTCTGCTTTAGACCAGGGCCCTGTTCACTATGTAGTGTTCTGCTTTAGACCAGGGTCCTGTTCACTATGTAGTGTTCTGCTTTAGACCAGGGTCCTGTTCACTATGTAGTGTTCTGCTTTAGACCAGGGTCCTGTTCACTATGTAGTGTTCTGCTTTAGACCAGGGTCCTGTTCACTATGTAGTGTTCTGCTTTAGACCAGGGTCCTGTTCACTATGTAGTGTTCTGCTTTAGACCAGGGTCCTGTTCACTATGTAGTGTTCTGCTTTAGACCAGGGTCCTGTTCACTATGTAGTGTTCTGCTTTAGACCAGGGTCCTGTTCACTATGTAGTGTTCTGCTTTAGACCAGGGTCCTGTTCACTATGTAGTGTTCTGCTTTAGACCAGGGTCCTGTTCACTATGTAGTGTTCTGCTTTAGACCAGGGTCCTGTTCACTATGTAGTGTTCTGCTTTAGACCAGGGTCCTGTTCACTATGTAGTGTTCTGCTTTAGACCAGGGTCCTGTTCACTATGTAGTGTTCTGCTTTAGACCAGGGTCCTGTTCACTATGTAGTGTTCTGCTTTAGACCAGGGTCCTGTTCACTATGTAGTGTTCTGCTTTAGACCAGGGTCCTGTTCACTATGTAGTGTTCTGCTTTAGACCAGGGTCCTGTTCACTATGTAGTGTTCTGCTTTAGACCAGGGTCCTGTTCACTATGTAGTGTTCTGCTTTAGACCAGGGTCCTGTTCACTATGTAGTGTTCTGCTTTAGACCAGGGCCCTGTTCACTATGTAGTGTTCTGCTTTAGACCAGGGTCCTGTTCACTATGTAGTGTTCTGCTTTAGACCAGGGTCCTGTTCACTATGTAGTGTTCTGCTTTAGACCAGGGTCCTGTTCACTATGTAGTGTTCTGCTTTAGACCAGGGTCCTGTTCACTATGTAGTGTTCTGCTTTAGACCAGGGTCCTGTTCACTATGTAGTGCTTTAGACCAGGGTCCTGTTCACTATGTAGTGTTCTGCTTTAGACCAGGGTCCTGTTCACTATGTAGTGTTCTGCTTTAGACCAGGGTCCTGTTCACTATGTAGTGTTCTGCTTTAGACCAGGGTCCTGTTCACTATGTAGTGTTCTGCTTTAGACCAGGGTCCTGTTCACTATGTAGTGTTCTGCTTTAGACCAGGGTCCTGTTCACTATGTAGTGTTCTGCTTTAGACCAGGGTCCTGTTCACTATGTAGTGTTCTGCTTTAGACCAGGGTCCTGTTCACTATGTAGTGTTCTGCTTTAGACCAGGGTCCTGTTCACTATGTAGTGTTCTGCTTTAGACCAGGGTCCTGTTCACTATGTAGTGTTCTGCTTTAGACCAGGGTCCTGTTCACTATGTAGTGTTCTGCTTTAGACCAGGGTCCTGTTCACTATGTAGTGTTCTGCTTTAGACCAGGGTCCTGTTCACTATGTAGTGTTCTGCTTTAGACCAGGGTC
>NC_138294.1:1702500-1720000 GCF_965601325.2 Salmo salar
GGTGGCTATAGGAGTGGTTACCTGACTGGTGGCTATAGGAGTGGCTACCTGACTGGTGGCTATAGGAGTGGCTACCTGACTGCTTTTGTTTTTAGCTGCTTTAAATTAGCTGGTGTTTACCTACTAAACAATGCTTTAAATTAGCTGGTGTTTACCTACTAAACAATGCTTTAAATTAGCTGGTGTTTACCTACTAAACAATGCTTTAAATTAGCTGGTGTTTACCTACTAAACAATGCTTTAAATTAGCTGGTGTTTACCTACCAAACAATGCTTTAAATTAGCTGGTGTTTACCTACTAAACAATGCTTTAAATTAGCTGGTGTTTAACTACTAAACAATGCTTTAAATTAGCTGGTGTTTACCTACTAAACAATGCTTTAAATTAGCTGGTGTTTACCAACCAAACAATGCTTTAAATTAGCTGGTGTTTACCTACTAAACAATGCTTTAAATTAGCTGACAGATGTTTCTCTTTTTTGACCTGTGTAAAGGATTGTTGCCGACTTAAATAATGACATTGTAGAATAGAATACACATTGTCATTATGTTCTCCACCTTCTAGCCTTCCTTATCATTTGAAACAGTCCATTGTTCTTTCATGACAATAGTTTAGAATTCTCTATCTTTCATGTTCCCCTCCATAATGCTGTATCCGTCGTTACACCCATACTGTACATCCCTACAACAACTCTGTCCCCTCTTTAAATATCTGTTACTGTCTTTAATTCTCTATTACTGTCTTTAATTCTCTGTTACTGTCTTTAATTCTCTGTTACTGTCTTCAAATATCTGTTATTGTCTTTAATTCTCTGTTACTGTCTTTAATTCTCTGTTAGTGTCTTTAATTCTCTGTTACTGTCTTTAATTCTCTATTACTGTCTTTAATTCTCTGTTACTGTCTTTAATTCTCTATTACTGTCTTCAAATATCTGTTATTGTCTTTAATTCTCTGTTACTGTCTTTAATTCTCTGTTACTGTCTTTAATTCTCTGTTATTGTCTTTAATTCTCTGTTACTGTCTTTAATTCTCTGTTACTGTCTTTAATTCTCTATTACTGTCTTTAATTCTCTGTTACTGTCTTTAATTCTCTGTTACTGTCTTCAAATATCTGTTATTGTCTTTAATTCTCTGTTACTGTCTTTAATTCTCTGTTACTGTCTTTAATTCTCTGTTATTGTCTTTAATTCTCTGTTACTGTCTTTAATTCTCGGTCCTCTCTTTAATTCTCTGTTACTGTCTTTAAATCTCTGTCCTCTCTTTAATTCTCTGTTACTGTCTTTAATTCTCTGTTACTGTCTTTAATTCTCTATTACTGTCTTTAATTCTCTATTACTGTCTTCAAATATCTGTTACTGTCTTTAATTCTCTGTTACTGTCTTCAAATATCTGTTATTGTCTTTAATTCTCTGTTACTGTCTTTAATTCTCTGTTACTGTCTTTAATTCTCTGTTACTGTCTTTAATTCTCTGTTATTGTCTTTAATTCTCTGTTACTGTCTTTAAATCTCTGTCCTCTCTTTAATTCTCTGTTACTGTCTTTAATTCTCTGTTACTGTCTTTAATTCTCTGTTACTGTCTTTAATTCTCTGTCCTCTCTTTAATTCTCTATTACTGTCTTTAAATATCTGTCCTCTGTTTAATTCCCTGTCCTCTCAATAAATCTGTCCGCTCTTTAATACTTTGTACTCTCTTTAATTCCTCCTCCTCTCCTTAATTCTCTGTCCTATGTTTAATTCTCTGTCATCCCTTTAATTCTCCGTCATCTCTTTAATTCTCTGTCATCTCTTTAATTCTCTGTCATCCCTTTAATTCTCCGTCATCTCTTTAATTCTCTGTCATCCCTTTAATTCTCCGTCGTCTGTTTAATTCTCCGTCATCTCTTTAATTCTCCGTCATCTGTTTAATTCTCTGTCATCCCTTTAATTCTCTGTCATCCCTTTAATTCTCCGTCGTCTGTTTAATTCTCTTTCATCCCTTTAATTCTCCGTCATCTCTTTAATTGTCTGTCCCCTTTTTAATTCTCTCTTCACCCCATCTCATATTTCCCCAATCTGTCTCTGTTTAACACTCTTCCACTTTCTTACTGCCTCCTACTCTCCCTCCCCAGTATCTCTAGTTCTCTCTCTTGCTCTTTCTCATTCCCACCCTCTCTCTCTCTCTCTCTCTCTCTCTCTCTCTCTCTCTCTCCCTCTCTCTCCCTCTCTCTCCCTCTCTCTCCCTCTCTCTCTCTCTCTGTAATTATGAGTAATTGTCACTGCAGGCTCAGAGAACACTCACTTCTGTGGTGGTCGACACACACACACACACACACACACACACACACACACACACACACACACACACACACACACACACACACACACACACACACACACACACACACACACACACACACACACACACACACAGGGGGCACCCATAAGGAAGTGGAGGTTTCTTTGAAGAGGGTAATTCAGGTTGGACCACTTTAGCAGAGGGCAGACAATGACCTATTAGGTCTCTTATACTCCTTACACACACACACACACACACACACACACACACACACACACACACACACACACACACACACACACACACACACACACACACACACACACACACACACACACACACACACACACACACACACGATACTGGGCCACATAATCCCGTGTGTGGCCCTAGGGCCCTGATTTAGGCAGCAGAGGGCAGTTCCTATGTGTAATGACCAAGGTAATGAATAGGCTTGTAATGACCTGGGCTGTTTCTCTATGAGTTTAGGAGAAGAGAGTGGGGAGACCTGGGAGAGGGGAGAGCTGGGAAAGGGGGGGGAGAAAATAGAAACATGTGGAGGTTGACACTCAAGCACACACACACACACACACACACACACACACACACACACACACACACACACACACACACACACACACACACACACACACACACACACACACACACACACACACACACACACACACACACACACACAGGGGACTGGTGTTTAGAGTTTCTCAATAGAATGTCTGTAGTTGTTCTTGTTCTGTAGAGCTGAATCAGAAACAGGTTGGAGGACAGACTTATGAAAACTGGGATCGTGTCCCAAAAAACACCCTATTCCCCATAGTGTGCACTAAATCAAATCAAAATCAAATCAAATGTATTTATATAGCCCTTCGTACATCAGCTGATATTCTCAAAGTGCTGTACAGAAACCCAGCCTAAAACCCCAAACAGCAAGCAAAGCATGTGAAAGAAGCACGGTGGCTAGGAAAAACTCCCTAGGAAAAACTCCCTAGAAAGGCCAAAACCTAGGAAGAAACCTAGAGAGGAACCAGGCTATGAGGGGTGGCCAGTCCTCTTCTGGCTGTGCCAGGTAGAGATTATAACAGAACATGGTCAAGATGTTAAAATGTTCATAAATGACCAGCATGGTCAAATAATAATAATCATAGTAGTTGTCGAGGGTGCAACAAGCACGTCCGGTGAACAGGTCAGGGTTCCACTAAATAGGGAATAGGGTGCAGTTTGGGATGCACACATCTCTCATCTATATCCTCCTTATAGGAAAAGGTGGGTCTATAAACACCATCTATATCCTCCTTATATGGAAAGCTGGGTCTATAAATACCATCTATATACTCCTTATAGAGAAAGACAGGTCTATAAACACCATCTATATACTCCTTATAGAGAAAGCTGGGTCTATAAACACCATCTATATACTCCTTATAGAGAAAGACAGGTCTATAAACACCATCTATATACTCCTTATAGAGAAAGACAGGTCTATAAACACCATCTATATACTCCTTATAGAGAAAGCTGGGTCTATAAACACCATCTATATACTCCTTATAGAGAAAGCTGGGTCTACTATACAGTTAAAGTTGGAAGTTTACATACACCACACAGAACCCAAACCATCGTTTTATTTATTTATTTTTATTTCACCTTTATTTAACCAGGTAGGCAAGTTGAGAACAAGTTCTCATTTACAATTGCGACCTGGCCAAGATAAAGCAAAGCAGTTCGACAACATATAACAACACAGAGTTACACATGGAGTAAAACAAACATACAGTCAATAATACAGTAGAAGAATAAGTCTATATACAAATGTGAGCAAATGAGGTGAGATAAGGGAGGTAAAGGCAATAAATAGGCCATGGTGGCAAAGTAAATACAATATAGCAAGTAAAACACTGGAATGGTAGATTTGTAGTAGAAGAAAGTGCAACGTAGAAATAGAAATAATGGGGTGCAAAGGAGCAAAATAAATAAATAAATACAGTAGGGGAAGTGGTAGTTGTTTGGGCTATTTATAGATGGGCTATGTACAGGTGCAGTGATCTGAGAGCTGCTCTGACAGCTAGTGCTTAAAGCTAGTGAGGGAGATAAGTGTTTCCAGTTTCAGAGATTTTTGTAGTTCGTTCCAGTCATTGGCAGCAGAGAACTGGAAGGAGAGACGGCCAAAGGAGGAATTGGGTTTGGGGGTGACCAGAGAGATATACCTGTTGGAGCGCGTGCTACAGGTGGGTGCTGCTATGGTGACCAGTGAGCGGAGATAAGGGGGGACTTTACCTAGCAGGGTCTTGTAGATGACCTGAAGCCAGTGGGTTTGGCAACGATTATCGTGCATACATTTATTTTGTCCCCCCACACCAAATGCGATCACGACACGCAGGTTAAAATATCAAAACAAACTCGGAACCAATTACATAAATTTGGGGACAGGTCGAAAGCATTAAACATGTATAGCAATTTAGCTAGCTAGCTTGCACATGCTAGCTAATTTGTCCTATTTAGCTAGCTTGCTGTTGCTAGCTAATTTGTCCTGGGATATAAATATTGAGTTGTTATTTTACCTGAAATGCACAAGGTCCTCTACTCCGACAATTAATCCACACATAAAACGGGCAACCGAATCGTTTCTAGTCATCTCTCCTCCTTCCAGGCTTTTTCATCTTTGAACTTATATGGTGATTGGCATCTAAACTTTCATTGTATTACCACGACGACCGACAAAACAGTTCGTCTTTCAGTCACCCACGTGGGTATAACCAATGAGGAGATGGCACGTGGGTACCTGTTTCTATAAACCAATGAGGAGATGGGAGAGGCTGGACTTGCAGCGTGATATGCGTCAGAAATAGAACTGACTTCTATTTTAGCCCTTGGCAACACAGACGCTCGTTGGCACGCGCGAGCAGTGTGGGTGCAATATTTGAATGACATGGATTTCTAAATTTATTTTGCAACACTCGCGCACGCGATGTGTCCGGTCTGGTCCGCATGTTAGCCAAATACATTTAAACTCAAATACATTTAAACTTCACAATTCCTGACATTTAATCCTAATAAAAAAAGAGAGATCTGTCTTGGTTTTATTCTGACAGGGGATATCGTACCAAGTTGGTACATTCTGAAAACATTCCATGCAACTAGCTATTTAAATGGTGTAAAACATTGAATAAAACCCAATTTTGATAAACTCCCATATCTACTGGGTGAAACATCACAGTGTGCCATCACAGCAGCAAGATGTGTGACCTGTTGCTACAAGAAAAGGGCAACTAGTGAAGAACAAACACCACCGTAAATACAACCCATACATTTTCCCTTTCGTACTTTAACCATTTGCACATCATTACAACAATGTACAGTTGAAGTCGGAAGTTTACATACACCATAGCCAAATACATTTAAACTCAGTTATTCACAAATACTGACATTTAATCCTAGTAAAAATGTCCTGTCTTAGGTCAGTTAGGATCACCATTTTATTTTAAGAATGTGAAATGTCAGAAAAATAATAGAGAGAATGATTTATTTCAGATGTTATTTCATTCATCACATTCCCAGTGGGTCAGAAGTTTACATACACTCAATTAGTATTTGGTAGCATTGATTTTAAATTGTTTAACTAGGGTCAAACATTTCGGGTAGGCTTCCACAAGCTTCCCACAATAAGTTGGGTGAATTTTGGCCCATTCCTCCTGACAAAGCTGGTGTAACTGAGTCAGGTTTGTAGGCCTCCTTGCTCGCACACGCTATTTCAGTTCTGCCCACACATTTTCAATAGGATTGAGATCAGGGCTTTGTGATGGCCACTCCAATACCTTGACTTTGTTGTCCTTAAGCTATTTTGCCACAACTTTGGAAGTACGCTTGGGGTCCTTGTCCATTTGGAAGACCCATTTGTGACCAAGCTTTAACTTCCTGACTGATGTCTTGAGATGTTGCTTCAATATATCCACATAATTTTCCTTTCTCATGATGACATCTATTTTGTGAAGTGTATCAGTCCCTCCTGCAACAAAGCACCCCCACAACATTATGCTGCCACCCCCGTGCTTCACGGTTGGGATGGTGTTCTTCGGCTTGCAAGGCTCCCCCTTTTTCCTCCAAACATAACGATAACGATGGTCATTACAGCAAAACAGTTCTATTTTCGTTTCATCAGACCAGAGGACATTTCTCCAAAGAGTACAATCTTTGTCCCCATGTGCAGTTGCAAACCGTAGTCTGGCTTTTTTATGGCGGTTTTGGAGTAGTGGCTTCTTCCTTGCTGAGCGGCCTTTCAGGTTATCTTCTCTAGGGCCGGCGGGACGAAATCGTCCCACCTACGTAACAGCCAGTGGAATCCTGTGGCGCGTTATTCAAATACCTTAGAAATGCTATTACTTCAATTTCTCAAACATATGACTATTTTACACCATTTTAAAGACAAGACTCTCGTTAATCTAACCACACTGTCCGATTTCAAAAAGGCTTTACAACGAAAGCAAAACATTAGATTATGTCAGCAGAGTACCCAGCCAGAAATAATCAGACACCCATTTTTCAAGCTAGCATATAATGTCACAAAAACCCAGAAGACAGCTAAATGCAGCACTAACCTTTGATGATCTTCATCAGATGACACACCTAGGACATTATGTTTTACAATACATGCATGTTTTGTTCAATCAAGTTCATATTTATATCAAAAACCAGCTTTTTACATTAGCATGTGACGTTCAGAACTAGCATACCCCCCGCAAACTTCCGCTGAATTTACTAAATTACTCACGATAAACGTTCACAAAAAGCATAATAATTATTTTAAGAATTATAGATACAGAACTCCTCTATGCACTCGATATGTCCGATTTTAAAATAGCTTTTCGGTGAAAGCACATTTTGCAATATTCTCAGTAGATAGCCCGGCATCACAGGGCTAGCTATTTAGACACCCAGCAAGTTTAGCACTCACCAAAGTCAGATTTACTATAAGAAAAATGTTATTACCTTTGGTGTTCTTTGTCAGAATGCACTCCCAGGACTTCTACTTCAATAACAAATGTTGGTTTGGTCCCAAATAATCCATAGTTATATCCAAATAGCAGCGTTTTGTTCGTGCGTTCAAGACACTATCCGAAAGGGTAAATAAGGGTTACGAGCACGGCGCATTTGGTGACAAAAATTTCTAAATATTCCATTACCGTACTTCGAAGCATGTCAACCGCTGTTTAAAATCCATTTTTATGCCATTTTTCTCGTAAAAAAGCGATAATATTCCGACCGGGAATCTGCATTTAGGTAAACAGACGAAAGAAAATAAAGCATGGGGTCGACTCGGGCACGCGCCTAAGCCCATAGTACTCTGATCGGCCACTTGCCAAAAGCGTTAATGTGTTTCAGCCAGAGGCTGCCTCGATATCGTTCAGCTTTTTCCCGGGCTCTGAGAGCCTATGGGAGCCGTAGGAAGTGTCACGTTAGAGCAAAGATCCTCAGTCTTCAATAAAAAGAGCCAAGATGAAGAACAACTTGTCAGACAGGCCACTTCCCATATAGAATCCTCTCAGGTTTTTGCCTGCCATATGACTTCTGTTATACTCACAGACACCATTCAAACAGTTTTAGAAACTTTAGGGTGTTTTCTATCCAAAGCCAATAATTATATGCATATTCTCATTACTGGGCAGGAGTAGTAACCAGATTAAATCGGGTACGTTTTTTATCCGGCCGTGTCAATACTGCCCCCTACCCCCAACAGGTTAAGTCTATCTAGGACTTGTTTTACTGTGGATACAGATACTTTTGTACCTGTTTCCTCCAGCATCTTGACAAGATACTTTGCTGTTGTTCTGGGATTGATTTGCACTTTTCGCACCAAAGTACGTTCATCTCTAGGAGACAGAACGCGTCTCCTTCCTGAGCGGTATGACGGCCAGGTGGTCCCATGGTGTTTATACTTGCGTACTATTGTTTCTACAGATGAACGTGGTACCTTCAGGCATTTGGAAATTGCTCCCAAGGATGAACCAGACTTGTGGAGGTCTACAATTTTTTTCCTAAGGGCTTGGCTGATTTCTTTTGATTTTCCCAAGATGTCAAGCAAAGAGGCACTGAGTTTGAAGGTAGGCCTTGAAATACATCCACAGGTACACCTCCAATTGACTCAAATGATGTCAATTAGCCTATCAGAAGCTTCTCAAACCGTGACATCATTTTCTGGAATTTTCCAAGCTGTTTAAAGGCACAGTCAACTTAGTGTATGTGTATGTATTCAACTGTACATAAAATAACACTGAGAAGTTCAACTTGAAGCAACTTGGTATTTCTACCAACGGTTCCTGTTCTCTTCCCAGCTAACAGTGCAGTCTGTGACTCATACCTCAGTCTGTGACTCGTACCTCAGTCTGTGACTCATACCTCAGTCTGTGACTCGTACCTCAATCTGTGACTCGTACCTCAGTCTGTGACTCGTACCTCAGTCTGTGACTCGTACCTCAGTCTGTGACTCATACCTCAGTCTATGACTCATACCTCAATCTGTGACTCACACCTCAGTCTGTGACTCACACCTCAGTCTGTGACTCATACCTCAGTCTGTGACTCATACCTCAGTCTGCGACTCGTACCTTAATCTGTGACTCGTACCTCAGTCTGTGACTCGTACCTCAGTCTTTGACTCGTACCTCAGTCTGTGACTCATACCTCAGTCTGTGACTCGTACCTCAGTCTGACTCGTACCTCAGTCTGTGACTCATACCTCAGTCTGTGACTCGTACATCAGTCTGTGAGTCATACCTCAGTCTGTGACTCATACCTCAGTCTGTGACTCATACCTCAGTCTGTGACTCATACCTCAATCTGTGACTCATACCTCAGTCTGTGACTCATACCTCAAGTTGTTGGAAATTACTGAATTACTGACTTTAAACATCCTCAGTTTTAGAGCAACACAATCGTTAGAAAACCAGCACACACACACACACACACACACACACACACACACACACTCTGACACGTGTCGTTCCCCCACCACTAGCTGCTGTGTCAGTGAGAGTAGAGACAGAGGAAGACAACCAGCAGCCTATAGGTCAAAGGTCATGGGAGGCTGCTGCTGCACTAATGAAGCTCATTGGTGTCTTTCTCTAACGTGTCATCAACTCTCTACGGAACTGTCCAACACGATGTGTACACACACACACACACACACACACACACACACACACACACACACACACACACACACACACACACACACACACACACACACACACACACACACACACACCACTACTGTCACCTTTTTACTGCAAGGCCCTTTTGACTTCTACCTGTGATGACAGAACATACTGGAGCATCATTGACTGTGTGTGTTGGACTTCAGGGCGGTTCTCAATTGGTTTTGCTCGACTCCTCGCGTCCTCTCCTCCGTCCTCTCCTCGCCTCCTTTTTTTGTTGTAAAAAGGTGAAAGGTAATGGAGGAGAGGTAGGGGGGGACAGGGAAACGTAGAAACAGACGTATGAAACGAGGCTCCACTAGCACGTCATCCTGCAGCTGACGTTTACAGGGGTGGAAATATAACATATAATACATAGAAATATAATACATAGAAATATAATACATAGAAATATAATACATATAAAATATAATACATAGAAATATAATACATATAAAATATAATACATATAAAATATAATACATATAAAATATAATACATAGAAATATAATACATATAAATATAATACATATAAATATAATACATATAAAATATAATACATATAAAATATAATACATATAAATATAATACATAGAAATATAATACATATAAAATATAATACATAGAAATATAATACATAGAAATATAAAATACATAGAAATATAATACATAGAAAATATAATACATAGAAATATAATACATAGAAATATAATACATAGAAATATAATACATAGAAATATAATACATATAAAATATAATACATAGAAATATAATACATAGAAATATAATACATAGAAATATAATACATATAAAATATAATACATAGAAATATAATACATAGAAATATAATACATATAAAATATAATACATAGAAATATAATACATAGAAATATAATACATAGAAATATAATACACATCTAAAGTACTCAACTGAAATGGAGCTAGCTGGGAGAGACGTTTGATAGACAGGAGGATAGAGAGAGGAGAAGGATGGAGCCAGTTGGGAGAGACGTTTGATAGACAGGAGGATAGAGAGAGGAGAAGGATGGAGCCAGTTGGGAGAGACGTTTGATAGACAGGAGGATAGAGAGAGGAGAAGGATGGAGCCAGCTGGGAGAGACGTTTGATAGATAGGAGGACAGGCTCCAGAGTTTGGCCGCAGCGGTCTAAAGGCACTGTCTCCGCTCACCTGTTAACGAACTGACACTAGGGCTGGGCGACATGGCCGACAAATCTAATTTCAATTGATTTCTTTCTCTAAATGAACTTTGTTGTATGAATGTAAGATCAATACACTGCATATTTTTATTTTACTAGGCAAGTCAGTTAATAAGAACAAATTCTTATTTTTAATGACGGCCTTGTTCAGGGGCAGAACGACAGATTTGTATCTTGTCAGCTCGAGGGATTTGAACTTGCAACCTTTCAGTTACCAGCCCAATGCTCTAACCACTAGGCCACCCTGCCACCCCATATCAGTCATCAATAATCAGTCTAACCCTGTTCCTGGAGAGAAACCCTCCTGTAGGTTTTAACTCCAACCCTGTTCCTGGAGAGATACCCTCCTGTAGGTTTACACTCCAACCCTGTTCCTGGAGAGAAACCCTCCTGTAGGTTTACACTCCAACCCTGTTCCTGGAGAGAAACCCTCCTGTAGGTTTACACTCCAACCCTGTTCCTGGAGAGAAACCCTCCTGTAGGTTTTAACTCCAACCCTGTTCCTGGAGAGAAACCCTCCTGTAGGTTTACACTCCAACCCTGTTCCTGGAGAGAAACCCTCCTGTAGGTTTACACTCCAACCCTGTTCCTGGAGAGAAACCCTCCTGTAGGTTTACACTCCAACCCTGTTCCTGGAGAGAAACCCTCCTGGAGGTTTACAATCCAACCCTGTTCCTGGAGAGAAACCCTCCTGTAGGTTTTAACTCCAACCCTGTTCCTGGAGAGAAACCCTCCTGTAGGTTTACACTCCAACCCTGTTCCTGGAGAGAAACCCTCCTGTAGGTTTACACTCCAACCCTGTTCCTGGAGAGAAACCGTCCTGTAGGTTTTAACTCCAACCCTGTTCCTGGAGAGAAACCCTCCTGTAGGTTTTAACTCCAACCCTGTTCCTGGAGAGATACCCTCCTGTAGGTTTACACTCCAACCCTGTTCCTGGAGAGAAACCCTCCTGTAGGTTTACACTCCAACCCCAGTTGTAACTAACCTGATTCAGCTTATCAACCAGCTAATTATTAGAGTCAGGTCCATACAGAAACTAAAACCATAGGTTTGTAGGCTGTATGCTACATACTTCATATTGTTGATACATGTATAGTACTCCAGGTAAGGTACTGCTAACCTTATCCCAGCCGATATCCCTCTCAAAACCCCTACATCCTGGTATCTATCACTCAGAAAACTTTTAACTGAACATCACATTTCCACTGTTCATTTCTCTCTCTCTCTCTGGCCTTCTGTCATCTCATTGGTCCCTATTCACTCACACACACACACACACACACACACACACACACACACACACACACACACACACACACACACACACACACACACACACACACACACACACACACACTGGTGTGGTCACTCTCCGACTAAAGTCACTAAATAAAAAATAAATACAATCTTTCACACTCTGCTACACCTTCTCTCCATCTGTATCCCAGCTGGCACCCTATTCCCTATGTAGTGCACTACTTTTGACCAGGGGTCATAGGTCTTTGGTCAAAAGTAGTGCACTACATTGGGAATAAAGGTGACATTTGGGACGTCACAACTTCGACCCCCCCCCCACCCCCCCCCCACCCAGTCTCGGGCCTACCCTACCCAGTCAGGGGGTAACTATAGCGACGGCGCCAAATGCGATATAGTATGCATGGATGAGCATTCTGTCACGCAGTTCTGAGCTCCGAGCGCAGGAGCGAGGGAGAGTGGAGCAGGACAGGGCGACACAGAAATGTCTTCTAGTTCAAATGCTAATTTTACATATTTAATGCCGGTGGGGGAGATAGGGAACAAGGGGGGGGGTTCAGTATTGCAGGCTGGGGGGGGGGAAGTGAGGCGTGAAGAGGGTTGTACATTGGGGAAAAAAGGACATCTCTCTCTCTCCTATTAGCTTATGTAATTGTACAGAGCTGGGACAGGGAACAGGGGGAAAGAGACAGGGACAGGGGGAGGGAGAGAAGAAGAGAAAGGAGTGAGAGAGAGAGAGAGAGAGAGAAAAGAGAGAGAGAGCGAGAGACAGAGAGACAGTGAGATTAAGAGAGAGAGAGACAGAGAGAGAAAGAGACAGAGAGACATGGAGACAGCGAGATTAAGAGAGAGAGAGAGAGAGACAGAGAGAGAAAAAAGAGAGAGAGAGCGAGAGACGAGAGAGAAAGAGACAGTGAGATTAAGAGAGAGACAGAGAGACAGTGAGATTAAGAGAGGGACAGAGAGAGAGAGGAATACGAGTCGAGACAGATCTATTCCTCGACTCATAACCCACATAACTCAAGACAGATTCATGTTCAATTCCCCCATTCTAGTCCTATTCTCCATCAGGTTCACGGTTGATTACTGCCATTCCTGGATTATGGAGTGTTATTTTAGGGTTTAAGGTAAAGTGAGATTAGCTAGATTAGATGAGAGAGGTCAGACGGAAGATCTGAGGGCCATTTGTCATACAGATGTAGGAAACGGTTGGCCAGTGTGTGTTCTACACTGAAGCAACACTGAATGTTGTAGGTCAGTTAATGTCACACAGTTCTAGAACCCAGGACACCTGAGTCCAGCAATATCTGTCCAGCATCTGTGACTCTCTCTCTCTCTCTCTCTCTCTCTCTCTCTACCTCTCTCTCTCTCTCTCTGTCTCTCTCTCTCTCTCTCTCTCTCTCTCTCCCTCTCTACCTCTCTCTCTCTCTCTCTCTCTCTCTCATCTCCCTCTCTCTCTCTCTCTCTCTCTCTCTCTCTCTCTCTCTCTCTCTACCTCTCTACCTCTCTACCTCTCTCTACCTCTCTACCTCTACCTCTCTCTCTCTCTCTCTGTCTCTCTCTCTCTCTCTCTGTCTCTCTCTCTCTCCCTCTCTCTCTCTCTCACTCTCTCTCTCTCTCTCTCTCTCCCTCCCTCTCTACCTCTCTCTCTCTGTCTCTCTCTCTCTCTCCCTCTACCTCTCTCTCTCTCTCTCTCTCTCCCTCAGTTAAATTAAATTCAAAGGGTTTTATTGGCATGGAAAACATACGTTTACATTGCCAAAGCAAATGGAATAAACAATAAACAAAAGGGAAATACTCTCTCCCTCTCTATTTAGCCACCGCTAGCAGAAAGGTAGGGGTTAAATAGTTCTGCTAGCAGAAAGGTATGGGTTAAATAGTACTGCTAGCAGAAAGGTAGGGGTTAAATAGTACTGCTAGCAGAAAGGTAGGGGTTAAATAGTACTGCTACCAGAAAGGTAGGGGTTAAATAGTACTACTGACAGAAAGGTAGGGGTTAAATAGTACTGCTGACAGAAAGGTAGGGGTTAAATAGTACCGCTAACAGAAAGGTAGGGGTTAAATAGTACTGCTGACAGAAAGGTAGGGGTTAAATAGTACCGCTAACAGAAAGGTAGGGGTTAAATAGTACTGCTAACAGAAAGGTAGGGGTTAAATAGTACTGCTGACAGAAAGGTAGGTGTTAAATAGTACTACTGACAGAAAGGTAGGGGTTAAATAGTACTGCTGACAGAAAGGTAGGGGTTAAATAGTACTACTGACAGAAAGGTAGGGGTTAAATAGTACTGCTAGCAGAAAGGTAGGGGTTAAATAGTACTACTGACAGAAAGGTAGGGGTTAAATAGTACCGCTAGCAGAAAGGTAGGGGTTAAATAGTACTGCTACCAGAAAGGTAGGGGTTAAATAGTACTGCTAACAGAAAGGTAGGGGTTAAATAGTACTACTGACAGAAAGGTAGGGGTTAAATAGTACTGCTAGCAGAAAGGTAGGGGTTAAATAGTACTACTGACAGAAAGGTAGGGGTTAAATAGTACTGCTAGCAGAAAGGTAGGGGTTAAATAGTTCTACTAGCAGAAAGGTAGGGGTTAAATAGTACTGCTAGCAGAAAGGTAGGGGTTAAATAGTACTGCTACCAGAAAGGTAGGGGTTAAATAGTACTACTGACAGAAAGGTAGGGGTTAAATAGTACTGCTAACAGAAAGGTAGGGGTTAAATAGTACTGCTGACAGAAAGGTAGGGGTTAAATAGTACTGCTAACAGAAAGGTAGGGGTTAAATAGTACTACTGACAGAAAGGTAGGGGTTAAATAGTTCTACTAACACTAAACCACTACAGACCACCTCATTGCTCACAGAGAGCCGGATAAAGGCTCTGAGGTTAAGAAAACTGGACCTGACCCGTCCTCTCACGTAGAGGGTTTTGGGTTTAGCCTCCCGGCTTTCACACACTGAATAATATTTCCCAATTGGCACACTGTTCCCTTTACAGTCCTGGGCTGTGGACCTGATCAAAATATGTCCACTATGAAGGGATGTAGGAATCCAATTGAGACTCAGCCTGGAGGGTTTAGGTGCAACTTTCTCAGCTGTCAGGGAGAGGGACCGTCAGAGCTCCAGCCAGCCATGGAGCCCTGGGACTCACCGGCTCCACTGTGCCCAGGGCAGATGCACCCTGTCTGGTGTAGAGGAGGCATTAGGCAGGGGCTTAGACCTGGTGGTGTGTGTGTGTGTGTGTGTGTGTGTGTGTGTGTGTGTGTGTGTGTGTGTGTGTGTGTGTGTGTGTGTGTGTGTGTGTGTGTGTGTGTGTGTGTGTGTGTGTGTGTGTGTGTTAATCTACACCATGTAACGTTATACAAACACAGTACCAATAGCACTCTTCTCTCCAGAACACATTAGTAGCAAGTGGCTGAGTTTTGCAGCACGCACACACACACACACACACACACACACACACACACACACACACACACACACACCAAAACCCCTGCATCTCTTTGATAATGACCTACAGCCCCATGCTGTCATTTTCAGAAGTGCTCTCTCTCTCTTTCAGGAGGGAAAGGGGGAGCGGAAAGAGGAGAAAAAGCAAAGAATGAAAAAATGTCTGAAAGAAAAACAAGCTCCAGCGCCGCCCATGAGGTCAGAGTTCACCGAGACCAAGGAAGACCGTCCCAAATGACTCCAGCACCGCCCATGAGGTCAGAGTTCACCGAGACCAAGGAAGACCGTCCCAAATGACTCCAGCACCGCCCATGAGGTCAGAGTTCACCGAGACTAAGGAAGACCGTCACAAATGACTCCAGCGCCACCCATGAGGTCAGAGTTCATTGAGACCAAGGGAGACCGTCACAAATGGCACCCTATACCTTACATAATGCACTACATTTGACCAGTGTCCTACAAATGTAGGTCATTACGTAGGGAATAGGAAGCTCTATGGGCCTGGTCAAATGTAGGTCATTACGTAGGGAATAGGAAGCTCTATGGGCCTGGTCAAATGTAGGTCATTACGTAGGGAATAGGAAGCTCTATGGGCCTGGTCAAATGTAGGTCATTACATAGGGAATAGGAAGCTCTATGGGCCTGGTCAAATGTAGGTCATTACGTAGGGAATAGGAAGCTCTATGGGCCTGGTCAAATGTAGGTCATTACATAGGGAACACCAAAGGGACGCTAGGAAGCATGCGTATTGACAGGCCTCTAGCGTTGGCGCAGCCCTCGGGTTCGCTAATGGTAGGCTAATGCTAACGCTAGGCTAACGGTGTTAGCCAAACAGTGCATCGCCAACATTAACTGGGCTGGGCTAACGCTAGGCTAATTTCGCTAACTCTGTTACCACTGTGGCTTTATCTCCATCAGTCTGACTGATTTCGTTACCTCAGGGGATTTTGTCCCAAAATGAACCCTATTCCCTACATAGCACACTACTTTGACCAGGGCCCATTTGGCACGCATCCAGGTAATTAGCTCGATGCACTGGGTTATCGGCGGATCGCTTTAGCCTAATACAAGCTTAAGGGTCACATGCAGGGGATTTGGGTTTAACCAGTTAGATTTAATAAACCAATAAGGGAGAGAAGGGATGCGTCCCAAATGGGACCCTATTCCCTATATAGTGCACTACTTTAAATCAGAGCACTATTCCCTATATAGTGAACTACTAGTGACCAGGGCCCTATTCCCTACATAGTGCACTACTATAGACTAGAGCCCTATTCCCTGTGTAGTGCACTACTATAGACTAGAGCCCTATTCCCTGTGTAGTGCACTACTATAGACTAGAGCCCTATTCCCTGTGTAGTGCACTACTTTAGACAGGTCCGTTTCACCATTCCTAAACTCTCTCCTTGGGGAACCCCATACATTTCACCATTTCTAGAATCTCTCCTTGTGGAACCCCATACGTTTCACCATTGCTAGAACCTCTCCTTGGGGAACCCCATACGTTTCACCATTTCTAGAACCTCTCCTTGGGGAACCCCACACGTTTCACCATTTCTAGAACCTCTCCTTGGGGAACCCTGTACGTTTCACCATTTCTAGAACCTCTCCTTGGGGAACCCTGTACGTTTCACCATTTCTAGAACCTCTCCTTGGGGAACCCTGTACGTTTCACCATTTCTAGAACCTCTCCTTGGGGAACCCCATACGTTTCACCATTTCTAGAACCTCTCCTTGGGGAACCCCACACGTTTCACCATTTCTAGAACCTCTCCTTGCGGAACCCCGTACGTTTCACCATTTCTAGAACCTCTCCTTGGGGAACCCCATACGTTTCACCATTTCTAGAACCTCTCCTTGGGGTACCCCGTACGTTTCACCATTTCTAGAACCTCTCCTTGGGGAACCCCATACGTTTCACCATTTCTAGAACCTCTCCTTGCGGAACCCCGTACGTTTCACCATTTCTAGAACCTCTCCTTGGGGAACCCCATACGTTTCACCATTTCTAGAACCTCTCCTTGGGGAACCCTGTACGTTTCACCATTTCTAGAACCTCTCCTTGGGGAACCCCATATGTTTCACCATTTCTAGAACCTCTCCTTG
>NC_138294.1:1725000-1732500 GCF_965601325.2 Salmo salar
GATAGCCAGGTGCAAGGAGAGAGAAACGTCCCCTCATCACCCTGATAGCCAGGTGGAAGGAGAGAGAAACCTCCCCTCATCACCCTGATAGCCAGGTGGAAGGAGAGAGAAACCTCCCTCATCACCCTGATAGCCAGGTGGAAGGAGAGAGAAACGTCCCCTCATCACCCTGATAGCCAGGTGGAAGGAGAGAGAAACCTCCCCTCATCACCCTGATAGCCAGGTGGAAGGAAAGAGAAACCTCCCTCATCACCCTGATAGCCAGGTGGAAGGAGAGAGAAACCTCCCCTCATCACCCTGATAGCCAGGTGGAAGGAGAGAGAAACCTCCCCTCATCACCCTGATAGCCAGGTGGAAGGAGAGATAAACCTCCCCTCATCACCCTGATAGCCAGGTGGAAGGAGAGAGAAACCTCCCCTCATCACCCTGATAGCCAGGTGGAAGGAGAGAGAAATCTCCCTCATCACCCTGATAGCCAGGTGGAAGGAGAGAGAAACCTCCCCTCATCACCCTGATAGCCAGGTGGAAGGAGAGAGAAACCTCCCCTCATCACCCTGATAGCCAGGTGGAAGGAGAGAGAAACCTCCCCTCATCACCCTGATAGCCAGGTGGAAGGAGAGAGAAACCTCCCTCATCACCCTGATAGCCAGGTGGAAGGAGAGAGAAACCTCCCCTCATCACCCTGATAGCCAGTGTGGAAGGAGAGAGAAACCTCCCTCATCACCCTGATAGCCAGGTGGAAGGAGAGAGAAACCTCCCCTCATCACCCTGATAGCCAGGTGGAAGGAGAGAGAAACCTCCCTCATCACCCTGATAGCCAGGTGGAAGGAAAGAGCCAGAAGCCTCCCCTCATCACCCTGATAGCCAGGTGGAAGGAGAGAGAAACCTCCCCTCATCACCCTGATAGCCAGGTGGAAGGAGAGAGAAACCTCCCCTCATCACCCTGATAGCCAGGTGGAAGGAGAGAGAAACCTCCCTCATCACCCTGATAGCCAGGTGGAAGGAGAGAGAAACCTCCCCTCATCACCCTGATAGCCAGGTGGAAGGAGAGAGAAACCTCCCCTCATCACCCTGATAGCCAGGTGGAAGGAGAGAGAAACCTCCCCTCATCACCCTGATAGCCAGGTGGAAGGAGAGAGAAACCTCCCTCATCACCCTGATAGCCAGGTGCAAGGAGAGAGAAACGTCCCCTCATCACCCTGATAGCCAGGTGGAAGGAGAGAGAAACCTCCCCTCATCACCCTGATAGCCAGGTGGAAGGAGAGAGAAACCTCCCTCATCACCCTGATAGCCAGGTGGAAGGAGAGAGAAACGTCCCCTCATCACCCTGATAGCCAGGTGGAAGGAGAGAGAAACCTCCCCTCATCACCCTGATAGCCAGGTGGAAGGAAAGAGAAACCTCCCTCATCACCCTGATAGCCAGGTGGAAGGAGAGAGAAACCTCCCCTCATCACCCTGATAGCCAGGTGGAAGGAGAGAGAAACCTCCCCTCATCACCCTGATAGCCAGGTGGAAGGAGAGAGAAACCTCCCCTCATCACCCTGATAGCCAGGTGGAAGGAGAGAGAAACCTCCCCTCATCACCCTGATAGCCAGGTGGAAGGAGAGAGAAACCTCCCCTCATCACCCTGATAGCCAGGTGGAAGGAGAGAGAAACCTCCCCTCATCACCCTGATAGCCAGGTGGAAGGACTAACAAGCTGGGTTACATCTTTAAGTCAAAATGAAGCTAAAATAAATACTCACCAAGCTATAGGCCAATTACCTCAGAATACTCTGTGGCTACATTTAAACTAGACTACAGCAAACTACTGGTGTCGTGACTTTGACAGAACTTTGAGTTGATTCAATTGTGACAAATACAACAAGAAGCCATTAGATTCATGTCCATGTTCCTCCGTTTACAGTGGTATAATCATGTCAGATTGTATATGCTTGTACATAACGTTTCCAGTGGTATAATCATGTCAGATTGTATATGCTTGTACATAACGTTTACAGTGGTATAATCATGTCAGATTGTATATGCTTGTACATAACGTTTACAGTGGTATAATCATGTCAGATTGTATATGCTTGTACATAACGTTTCCAGTGGTATAATCATGTCAGATTGTATATGCTTGTACATAACGTTTACAGTGGTATAATCATGTCAGATTGTATATGCTTGTACATAACGTTTACAGTGGTATAATCATGTCAGATTGTATATGCTTGTACATAACGTTTACAGTGGTATAATCATGTCAGATTGTATATGCTTGTACATAACGTTTACAGTGGTATAATCATGTCAGATTGTATGTGCTTGTACATAACGTTTACAGTGGTATAATCATGTCAGATTGTATATGCTTGTACATAACGTTTCCAGTGGTATAATCATGTCAGATTGTATATGCTTGTACATAACGTTTACAGTGGTATAATCATGTCAGATTGTATATGCTTGTACATAACGTTTACAGTGGTATAATCATGTCAGATTGTATGTGCTTGTTCATAACGTTTCCATTGGTATAATCATGTCAGATTGTATATGCTTGTACATAACGTTTCCAGTGGTATAATCATGTCAGATTGTATATGCTTGTACATAACGTTTCCAGTGGTATAATCATGTCAGATTGTATATGCTTGTACATAACGTTTACAGTGGTATAATCATGTCAGATTGTATATGCTTGTACATAACGTTTACAGTGGTATAATCATGTCAGATTGTATATGCTTGTACATAACGTTTACAGTGGTATAATCATGTCAGATTGTATGTGCTTGTACATAACGTTTCCAGTGGTATAATCATGTCAGATTGTATATGCTTGTACATAACGTTTCCAGTGGTATAATCATGTCAGATTGTATATGCTTGTACATAACGTTTACAGTGGTATAATCATGTCAGATTGTATATGCTTGTACATAACGTTTACAGTGGTATAATCATGTCAGATTGTATGTGCTTGTACATAACGTTTCCATTGGTATAATCATGTCAGATTGTATATGCTTGTACATAACGTTTACAGTGGTATAATCATGTCAGATTGTATATGCTTGTACATAACGTTTACAGTGGTATAATCATGTCAGATTGTATATGCTTGTACATAACGTTTACAGTGGTATAATCATGTCAGATTGTATATGCTTGTACATAATGTTTACAGTGGTATAATCATGTCAGATTGTATATGCTTGTACATAACGTTTACAGTTTGGACAGGAATATTGGGATGCTACTGGGATAGTTGCAGTTTGCTCTGGATGGATAGATTTTTTGGGGGGGTCTTGACACACATCGCTGTAAACACACTGTGAACACACTGCAGCCTGTAACAGTACAATTCAACAATGTATGATTCAATCAGGGTTGAGGGTCAGTTCCTTCTCAACTCAGGAAAATAAACCCAATTCCAAACGTTCCTCATTGAAAAGCATTGAAGAGAACCTGTACAACCGTATTTAATAATAGATCTAGATTCATGAGATCAGGCACCACAACACACACACACACACACACACACACACACACACACACACACACACACCACACACACACACACACCACACAGACACAGACACACACACCACACACACACACACACACACACACACACACACACACACACACACACACACACACACACACACACACACACACTGAAAAAAGTTGCTTTGTTTTTAAAAGCACCCCGTATCTCTACAGGCGGAAAAGAAAAGAGATGGAGAGAAGAAAATGAGAGGAGAGAGAGAGAGCTGAAGAGAGATAGAAAACACTTAAAAAGAGAGGAGCGAGAGAGAGAGAAAACACTTAAAAAGAGAGGAGAGAGAGAGAGAGAAAACACTTAAAGAGGTAGAGGGAGAGAGAGAGAAGTAAATGTCCGGAGGCATATAGTCGGGGACATCGCTGTGCTACTTTAGCTGTCAGGCCAGAGGATGTTAACACACACACACACACACACACACACACACACACACACACACACACACACACACACACACACACACACACACACACACACACACGCGCGCACACACACACACTTTAGCTGTCAGCCCAGAGGATGTTAACACACACACACACACACACTTTAGCTGTCAGCCCAGAGGATGTAGATGCACCACTGAACACAGGCTGCATCTCAACAATCTCTCCTTTCTCACTTGTTCACTTCCCTTCATGGATTGGAAAGGAAATGATTGGTACATGGAAAGTCCCTTTTAACCCATTCTGTGACCAGTCCAGTTTGTAAATTAGTGGGGAGTAGTGAACGAGGGTACACTTAAGGAGACAGGAGATATTATTGGGACACACTAAGTGGCATCCTATTTCCTATAATGCACTACTTTAGACTAGAGGAAGTAAGACAGGTACTGTCTACTGTCTCAGTGACCTGGACTCACCTTTCAGTAGTCAAACAGACAGACTAGAGGAAGTAAGACAGGTACTGTCCACTGTCTCAGTGACCTGGGTCACATTGGTGGTTCAGCCCAACAATGTGGGATTTAGAGAGATCATATAATTCTTTAATTCCCTGGAATATGTTCACCTTAATTGACCCATGTCGCAACATGTTGTCCAGGACCCATAGAGCTCTACTGTTGACCAGGACCCATAGAGCTCTACTGTTGACCAGGACCCATAGAGCTCTACTGTTGACCAGGACCCATAGAGCTCTACTGTTGACCAGGACCCATAGAGCTCTACTGTTGACCAGGACCAATAGAGCTCTACTGTTGACCAGGACCCATAGAGCTCTACTGTTGACCAGGACCAATAGACCTCTACTGTTGACCAGGACCAATAGAGCTCTACTGTTGACCAGGACCCATAGAGCTCTACTGTTGACCAGACCAATAGAGCTCTACTGTTGACCAGGACCCATAGACCTCTACTGTTGACCAGGACCCATAGAGCTCTACTGTTGACCAGGACCCATAGAGCTCTGCTGTTGACCAGGACCCATAGAGCTCTACTGTTGACCAGGACCAATAGAGCTCTACTGTTGACCAGGACCCATAGAGCTCTGCTGTTGACCAGGACCCATAGAGCTCTACTGTTGACCAGGACCCATAGAGCTCTACTGTTGACCAGGACCCATAGAGCTCTACTGTTGACCAGGACCCATAGAGCTCTACTGTTGACCAGGACCCATAGAGCTCTACTGTTGACCAGGACACATAGAGCTCTACTGTTGACCAGACCAATAGAGCTCTACTGTTGACCAGGACACATAGAGCTCTACTGTTGACCAGACCAATAGAGCTCTACTGTTGTCCAGGACCCATAGAGCTCTACTGTTGACCAGGACCCATAGAGCTCTACTGTTGACCAGGACCCATAGAGCTCTACTGTTGACCAGACCAATAGAGCTCTACTGTTGACCAGGACACATAGAGCTCTACTGTTGACCAGACCAATAGAGCTCTACTGTTGTCCAGGACCCATAGAGCTCTACTGTTGACCAGGACCCATAGAGCTCTACTGTTGACCAGGACCCATAGAGCTCTACTGTTGACCAGACCAATAGAGCTCTACTGTTGACCAGGACCCATAGAGCTCTACTGTTGACCAGGACCCATAGAGCTCTACTGTTGACCAGGACCCATAGAGCTCTACTGTTGACCTGGACACATAGAGCTCTACTGTTGACCAGGACTCATAGAGCTCTACTGTTGACCAGGACCCATAGAGCTCTGCTGTTGACCAGGACCCATAGAGCTCTACTGTTGACCAGGACTCATAGAGCTCTGCTGTTGACCAGGACCCATAGAGCTCTGCTGTTGACCAGGACCCATAGAGCTCTAAATATGTTAAGTCTGCCCACTAAGTCTGCCTAGTCATTACCTCAACAGTTGTCACTATAATAGATGTAGTGGTGTGTAACAGGGTTCATAGCCTAGTCATTACCTCAACAGTTGTCACTATATTAGATGTAGTGGTGTGTAACAGGGACCATAGCCTAGTCATTACCTCAACAGTTGTCACTATATTAGATGTAGTGGTGTGTAACAGGGTTCATAGCCTAGTCATTACCTCAACAGTTGTCTCTATATTAGATGTAGTGGTGTGTAACAGGGACCATAGCCTAGTCATTACCTCAACAGTTGTGTCTATATTAGATGTAGTGATGTGTGTGATGACAGAAGTCACCCTGAGGAAGAAATACAATATTACACACACACACACACATACTCACAGACACATAAAGCAGTGACTGGCTGGGTCCTGTTAGGCACAGCACCGGGCCCAGGGCGATTCTGTCTTGACCCCTGAGCTCTCACTGCAACCAGAGAGGGCCGTCGCCACGCCGCAAAGCAAACGACTACTGAATCAAAACTTCTGCTGTCTGTCTGCGTGTGTGTGTGTGTGTGTGTGTGTGCGCGCGTGTGTGTGTGTGTGCGTGTGTGCGCGTGTGTGTGTGTGTGTGCACGTGTGTGTGTGTGCGTGTGTGTCCCTGTGTCCGTGTTTCAAATTCACACTTCTACGACTTGGATTGTGGCTGAAAATCTCATTTACAATATGAAAATACAAAATGGCTCATGGACTAAGAGGTAGAAAGTCTACAGTAGTACTGTATTACTATGGTACTGATACAGACAGTAGTACTATATTACTATGGTACTGATACAGACAGTAGTACTATATTACTATGGTACTGATACAGACAGTAGTACTGTATTACTATGGTACTGATACAGACAGTAGTACTGTATTACTATGGTACTGATACAGACAGTAGTACTGTATTACTATGGTACTGATACAGACAGTAGTATTGTATTACTATGGTACTGATACAGACAGTAGTATTGTATTACTATGGGACTGATACAGACAGTAGTAGTGTATTACTATGGTACTGATACAGCCAGTAGTACTATATTACTATGGTACTGATACAGACAGTAGTACTGTATTACTATGGTACTGATACAGACAGTAGTACTGTATTACTATGGTACTGATACAGACAGTAGTACTGTATTACTATGGGACTGATACAGACAGTAGTACTATATTACTATGGGACTGATACAGACAGTAGTAATATATTACTATGGTACTGATACAGACAGTAGTACTGTATTACTATGGGACTGATACAGACAGTAGTACTATATTACTATGGGACTGATACAGACAGTAGTACTATGGTACTGATACAGACAGTTGTACTGTATTACTATGGTACTGATACAGACAGTAGTACTATATTACTATGGTACTGATACAGACAGTAGTACTGTATTACTATGGTACTGATACAGACAGTAGTACTGTATTACTATGGTACTGATACAGACAGTAGTACTGTATTACTATGGGACTGATACAGACAGTAGTACTATATTACTATGGGACTGATACAGACAGTAGTAATATATTACTATGGTACTGATACAGACAGTAGTACTGTATTACTATGGTACTGATACAGACAGTAGTACTGTATTACTGATACAGACAGTAGTACTGTATTACTATGGTA
>NC_138294.1:1737500-1797500 GCF_965601325.2 Salmo salar
TTGAACCCAAAAATCACCCTTGTTGAACCCTAATTCACCCTTGTTGAACCCCTAATTCACCCTTGTTGAACCCCTAATTTACCCTTGTTGAACCTCTAATTTACCCTTGTTGAACCCCTAATTTACCCTTGTTGAACCCCTAATTCACTCTTGTTGAACCCCTAATTTACCCTTGTTGAACCCCAAAATCACCTTGTTGAACCCCTAATTAACCCTTGTTGAACCCCAAAATCACCCTTGTTGAACCCTAATTTACCCTTGTTGAACCCCTAATTTTTCGAGTGCAGCTTAACAAACCTAACTGCCAAACTGAAAAATGTGGATTTGAATTTGAGACAACAGCACTTAACTGGCACTTAACTGAAAATATCTCCTCAATTTAAGGTGAGATTTGTCCCTTGTATGATCTACATTGATATTGTTTTATGACGCCAACCATCTTTTCATATTTGTGCAAATGTCTGTGTTGTTTAACACGTTCTCCCTTTAAAAAATGATTATAAAACAGAAAATGGAGCCAGTTCAGTGGATATGAATCACCGAAGAGGTAAGAATATGTTGAAGGTTATCTGCATTGGGCCCCGATGACAGAACTGATCACTGTCTGTGTCATCAGGTATACTGACCAGCAGACACACACCACTATGTACTATGTATTATATTGTATACTATGTACTGTACTATGTACTATATTGTATACTATGTTTTGTACTACGGACTATTGGTGTTGTTTTGTCTCACAATGTTATGCAAATCTTTAACTCTACATACATGTACATATTACCTCAATTACCTCGACACCAGTGCCCCTGCACATTGACTCTGTACCGATACCCCCTGTATAGAGCCTCCACATTGACTCTGTACCGGTACCCCCTGTATATAGCCTCCACATTGACTCTGTACCGGTACCCCCTGTATATAGCCTCCACATTGACTCTGTACTGGTACCCCCTGTATATAGCCTCCACATTGACTCTGTACCGATAACCCCTGTATATAGCCTCCACATTGACTCTGTACCGTTACCCCCTGTATAGAGCCTCCACATTGACTCTGTACCGGTACCCACTGTATATAGCCTCCACATTGACTCTGTACCGGTACCCCCTGTATATAGCCTCCACATTGACTCTGTACTGGTACCCCCTGTATATAGCCTCCACATTGACTCTGTACCGATACCCCCTGTATAGAGCCTCCACATTGACTCTGTACCGGTACCCACTGTATATAGCCTCCACATTGACTCTGTACCGGTACCCCCTGTATATAGCCTCCACATTGACTCTGTACTGGTACCCCCTGTATATAGCCTCCACATTGACTCTGTACCGTAACACCCTGTATATAGCCTCCACATTGACTCTGTACCGGTACCCCCCTGTATATAGCCTCCACATTGACTCTGTACTGGTACCCCCTGTATAAAGCCTCCACATTGACTCTGTACCGTAACACCCTGTATATAGCCTCCACATTGACTCTGTACCCCCTGTATATAGCCTCCACATTGACTCTGTACCGGCACCCCCTGCATACAGCCTCCACATTGACTCTGTACCGGTACCCCCTGTATATAGCCTCCACATTGACTCTGTACCGGCACCCCCTGCATACAGCCTCCACATTGACTCTGTACCGGTACCCCCCTGTATATAGCCTCCACATTGACTCTGTACCGGTAACACTCCTGTATATAGCCTCCACATTGACTCTGTACCGGTACCCCCCTGTGTATAGCCTCCACATTGACTCCGTACCGGTACCCACTGTATATAGCCTCCACATTGACTCCGTACCGGTACCCCCCTGTATATAGCCTCCACATTGACTCTGTACCGGTACCCCCTGTATATAGCCTCCACATTGACTCTGTACCGGTACCCCCTGTATATAGCCTCCACATTGACTCTGTACCGGTACCCCCTGTATATAGCCTCCACATTGACTCTGTACCGGTACCCCCTGTATATAGCCTCCACATTGACTCTGTACCGGTACCACCCTGTATATAGCCTCCACATTGACTCTGTACCGGTACCCCTGTATATAGCCTCCACATTGACTCTGTACCGTAACACCCTGTATATAGCCTCCACATTGACTCTGTACTGGTACCCCCTGTATATAGCCTCCACATTGATTCTGTACCGTAACACCCTGTATATAGCCTCCACATTGACTCTGTACCAGTACCCCCTGTATATAGCCTCCACATTGACTCTGTACCGGTACCCCTGTATATAGCCTCCACATTGACTCTGTACCGGTACCCCCTGTATATAGCCTCCACATTGACTCTGTACTGTAACACCCTGTATATAGCCTCCACATTGACTCTGTACCGGTACCCCCTGTATATAGCCTCCACATTGACTCTGTACCGGTACCCCTGTATATAGCCTCCACATTGACTCTGTACCGTAACACCCTGTATATAGCCTCCACATTGACTCTGTACTGTAACACCCTGTATATAGCCTCCACATTGCTGCTGTTTAATTATTTGTTACTTTTCTTAGCTTCTTAAAACATTGTTGGTTAAGGGCTTGTAAGTAAGCATTTCACTGTAAGGTTCTACACCTCTTGTATTCAGCATTTCACTGTGAGGTCTACTACACCTGTTGTATTCAGCATTTCACTGTAAGGTTCTACACCTGTTGTATTCAGCATTTCACTGTAAGGTTCTACACCTGTTGTATTCAGCATTTCACTGTAAGGTTCTACACCTGTTGTATTCAGCATTTCACTGTAAGGTTCTACACCTGTTGTATTCAGCATTTCACTGTAAGGTTCTACACCTGTTGTATTCAGCATTTCACTGTAAGGTTCTACACCTGTTGTATTCAGCATTTCACTGTAAGGTTCTACACCTGTTGTATTCAGCATTTCACTGTAAGGTTCTACACCTGTTGTATTCAGCATTTCACTGTGAGGTCTACTACACCTGTTGTATTCAGCATTTCACTGTAAGGTTATACACCTGTTGTATTCAGCATTTCACTGTAAGGTCTACTACACCTGTTGTATTCAGCATTTCACTGTAAGGTCTACTACACCTGTTGTATTCAGCATTTCACTGTAAGGTCTACTACACCTGTTGTATTAAGCATTTCACTGTGAGGTCTACTACACCTGTTGTATTCAGCATTTCACTGTGAGGTCTACTACACCTGTTGTATTCAGCATTTCACTGTAAGGTCTACTACACCTGTTGTATTCAGCATTTCACTGTAAGGTCTACTACACCTGTTGTATTCAGCATTTCACTGTAAGGTTCTACACCTGTTGTATTCAGCATTTCACTGTAAGGTTCTACACCTGTTGTATTCAGCATTTCACTGTAAGGTCTACTACACCTGTTGTATTCAGCATTTCACTGTAAGGTCTACTACACCTGTTGTATTCAGCATTTCACTGTAAGGTCTACTACACCTGTTGTATTCAGCATTTCACTGTAAGGTTATACACCTGTTGTATTCAGCATTTCACTGTAAGTTATACACCTGTTGTATTCAGCATTTCACTGTAAGTTATACACCTGTTGTATTCAGTATTTCACTGTGAGGTCTACTACACCTGTTGTATTCAGCATTTCACTGTAAGGTTCTACACCTGTTGTATTCAGCATTTCACTGTAAGGTTCTACACCTGTTGTATTCAGCATTTCACTGTCAGGTCTACTACACCTGTTGTATTCAGCATTTCACTGTAAGGTTCTACACCTGTTGTATTCAGCATTTCACTGTAAGGTTCTACACCTGTTGTATTCAGCATTTCACTGTAAGGTTATACACCTGTTGTATTCAGCATTTCACTGTCAGGTCTACTACACCTGTTGTATTCAGCATTTCACTGTAAGGTTCGACACCTGTTGTATTCAGCATTTCACTGTAAGGTTCTACACCTGTTGTATTCAGCATTTCACTGTAAGGTTCTACACCTGTTGTATTCAGCATTTCACTGTAAGGTTCTACACCTGTTGTATTCAGCATTTCACTGTGAGGTCTACTACACCTGTTGTATTCAGCATTTCACTGTAAGGTTCTACACCTGTTGTATTCAGCATTTCACTGTGAGGTCTTCTACACCTGTTGTATTCAGCATTTCACTGTAAGGTCTACTACACCTGTTGTATTCAGCATTTCACTGTGAGGTCTACTACACCTGTTGTATTCAGCATTTCACTGTAAGGTCTACTACACCTGTTGTATTCAGCATTTCACTGTGAGGTCTACTACACCTGTTGTATTCAGCATTTCACTGTAAGGTCTACTACACCTGTTGTATTCAGCATTTCACTGTAAGGTCTACTACACCTGTTGTATTCAGCATTTCACTGTGAGGTCTACTACACCTGTTGTATTCAGCATTTCACTGTAAGGTCTACTACACCTGTTGTATTCAGTATTTCACTGTGAGGTCTACTACACCTGTTGTATTCAGCATTTCACTGTGAGGTCTACTACACCTGTTGTATTCAGCATTTCACTGTGAGGTCTACTACACCTGTTGTATTCAGCATTTCACTGTGAGGTCTACTACACCTGTTGTATTCAGCATTTCACTGTAAGGTCTACTACACCTGTTGTATTCAGCATTTCACTGTAAGGTTCTACACCTGTTGTATTCAGCATTTCACTGTAAGGTTCTACACCTGTTGTATTCAGCATTTCACTGTGAGGTCTACTACACCTGTTGTATTCAGCATTTCACTGTAAGGTCTACTACACCTGTTGTATTCAGCATTTCACTGTAAGGTTCTACACCTGTTGTATTCAGCATTTCACTGTAAGGTTCTACACCTGTTGTATTCAGCATTTCACTGTAAGGTTCTACACCTGTTGTATTCAGCATTTCACTGTAAGGTTCTACACCTGTTGTATTCAGCATTTCACTGTAAGGTTCTACACCTGTTGTATTCAGCATTTCACTGTGAGGTCTACTACACCTGTTGTATTCAGCATTTCACTGTAAGGTCTACTACACCTGTTGTATTCAGCATTTCACTGTAAGGTCTACTACACCTGTTGTATTCAGCATTTCACTGTAAGGTTCTACACCTGTTGTATTCAGCATTTCACTGTAAGGTCTACTACACCTGTTGTATTCAGCATTTCACTGTAAGGTTCTACACCTGTTGTATTCGGAAGCATGTTACAAATATTTGATATGAATTGATACAGAGAACAGTAACAGAGGATATAGAGAACAGTAACAGAGGATATAGAGAACAGTAACAGTAACAGACCAGAAGATAAACCTGTTGGACTTAGGGCTCTGCAGGGAGTGTGCCTCATATTTTGATTTTTGAATTCTGCTTTGCCACTAAAATCATAATAAACACTGTCACCTAAAATGTGTTGTTGTTGTTATTGTTGTGTTACTAAATATATTACTGTTACACTGATTATTATTAATAATAACAATGAACCACAAAATGTTCTTCAAAGGGTTATTTGAGGATCCATTAAGAGGGGTTCTTTCCTTTAAAAGAAGAACCCCCCCCACCAGTTTCAGTTTAAAGAACCCCTGAAGGATCCCCTCTAGGAACATTTTAACAATGTACAGTTTTAGTTCAGTATATTTTAGTTCAGCGTATATGTATGTGTTCACAGTGGAAGTGTTGTGGAGTAGGCCTAGGTCTAAAATACACTGACCAGAAATATAAACGCAACATGTACGCACAAAAAGCTTATTTCTCCTTTTGTCAAGATAATCCTTCCATCTGACAGGTGTGGCATATCAAGAAGCTGATTAAACAGCATGATCATTACATAGGTGCACCTTCTGCTGTGGACAATAAAAGGCCACTTTAAATTGTGCAGTTTTGTCACACAACACAATGCCACAGATGTCTCAAGTTTTGAGGGAGCGTGCAATTGACATGCTGACTGCAGGAGCTGTTGTGTCCACCAGAGCTGTTGCCAGAGAATTTAATGTTAATTTCTCTACCATTAGCCACCTCCAATGTCGTTTTAGAGAATTTGGTGGTACATCCAACCGGCCTCACAACTGCATACAAACGTGTAACCACGCCAGCCCAGGACCTCCACAGCTGGCTTCTTTACCCGCGGGATGGTCTGAGACGTGCCACCCGGACAGCTGATTAAACTGAGGTGTATTTCTGTCTGTAATAAAGCCCTTTTGTGGGGTAAAAACTCATTCTGATTGACCTGGCTCCCCAGTGGGTGGACCTATGACCTCCTAGGCCCACCCATGGCTGCACCCCTGCCCAGTCATGTGAAATCCATGGCCTAATGAATGTATTTAAATTGAATGGATTTCCTTATATGAACTGTAAATCAGTAAAATCCTGGAAATTGTTGCATGTTGCTTTTATATACGTTTTACCCCGTTTTCTCCCCAATTTCCTGGAATCCAATTGGTAGTTACAGTCTTGTCTCATCGCTGCAACTCCCGTATAGACGACTCGGGAGAGGCGAAGGTCGAGAGCCATGCATCTGCCGAAACACAACCCAACCAAGCAGCACTGCTTCTTGACACAATGCCCACTTAACCCGGGAAGCCAGCCGCACCAATGTGTCGGAGGAAACACTGTACACCTGGTGACCGTGTCAGCGTGCACTGTGCCCGGCCCGCCACAGGAGTCGCTAGTGCGCGATGGGACAAGGACATCCCTGCCGGCCAAACCCTCCCCTAACCTGGACGACGCTGGGCCAATTGTGTGCCGCCCCATGGGTCTCCAGGTCGGCTGCGAAAGAGCCTGGACTCAATCCCAGAATCCCTAGCGGCACGGCCTTATACCACTGAGACAGGGACTCAACCCAGAATCCCTAGCGGCACAGTCTTATACCACTGAGACAGAGCCTGGACTCAATCCCAGAGTCCCAGAATCCCTAGCGGCACAGCCTTAGACCACTGAGACAGGGCCTGGACTCAATCCCAGAATCCCTAGCGGCACAGCCTTAGACCACTGAGACAGAGCCTGGACTCAATCCCAGAATCCCTAGCGGCACAGCCTTAGACCACTGAGACAGGGCCTGGACTCAATCCCAGAATCCCTAGCGGCACAGCCTTAGACCACTGAGACAGAGCCTGGACTCAATCCCAGAATCCCTAGCGGCACAGCCTTAGACCACTGAGACAGGGCCTGGACTCAATCCCAGAATCCCTAGCGGCACAGCCTTAGACCACTGAGACAGGGCCTGGACTCAATCCCAGAATCCCTAGCGGCACAGCCTTAGACCACTGAGACAGGGCCTGGACTCAATCCCAGAATCCCTAGCGGCACAGCCTTAGACCACTGAGACAGGGCCTGGACTCAATCCCAGAATCCCTAGCGGCACAGCATTAGACCACTGAGACAGAGCCTGGACTCAATCCCAGAATCCCTAGCGGCACAGCCTTAGACCACTGAGACAGGGCCTGGACTCAATCCCAGAATCCCTAGCGGCACAGCCTTAGACCACTGAGACAGAGCCTGGACTCAATCCCAGAATCCCTAGCGGCACAGCCTTAGACCACTGAGACAGGGCCTGGACTCAATCCCAGAATCCCTAGCGGCACAGCCTTAGACCACTGAGATAGAGCCTGGACTCAATCCCAGAATCCCTAGCGGCACAGCCTTAGACCACTGCCCCACTCGAGGAGGACCCCTTTATATATTTGTGTTCAGTATGATTTAACAGCCAGGAAAAGATAGCCTATAAGGCTACTCTCTACTTTATAGCTAGTGAATTCTCTTGCCTCCCTTTGTGTCGCTAGGAGAATAACTAACTCTAACCAGTCTACAGGACTTTGGCACAATGGCTGCGTCCCAATTTTCTCTCCAAGTGAGCATTTGTTCACTTGCCTTCATAGATTTGAAAGGGAATGACTGGTATATGGAAAATCTCTCTAGCCCATGTCTCCACAACACCAATCCAATCATTTTAGACATGTGGGCAGTAGGCCTAGTGAATGAGTGTACACTTCAGGAGGTAGGAAAGATCATTTGTGGGCAGTAGGCCTAGTGATCGAGTGCACACTTCAGGAGGAAGGAGAGATAACTGGGTTATAGCACATAGACTTGAATAACATCTCTCTCTCTAAATCCGAAAGCCTGGACTTTTTCTCATCTATCTACTCTCTTGTTTTTCATTTTCCGTCAATAGTTTAATTTCTACCCCTGTGGGTGAAAGGTGGCCTGGTCTTCATTTAATGTAAGGTTGCGCCCTCTTGTGGTTAAAATAACTAATGACATCTCCCATCAAAACAGTGTGAAAGCCTGGCGGTTCATTTAGTGTACTGTGGCGCCGTCTAGCGGCCAGCAGTGGTAATGACACCCTAAATCATGAAAATAGCAAGACCAGTGGATTCTTCATCTCTTTATACATTTTTTATCCAATCTGAAATGATAATCATCAGTAGGGAAAAACATGTAATAGTGATTTATGAAGAGGGTTGTGATTCTGGTAGGCTAAACACCGACACAGCTGACTTTAACTCTCCTAATGACTTGTTTCATATAGTATACAAACATCTCTGTCAGGACCTATAGACCCTGGTCAACATCAGGACCTATAGACCCTGGTCAACATCAGGACCTATAGACCCTGGTCAACATCTCTGTTCAGGACCTATAGACCCTGGTCAACATCTCTGTCATGACCTATAGACCCTGGTCAACATTAGTGAAGGAAATAGATAGGGGACATAGAAAGTTTGAGCAAGAGAGAGGAGAGTATGGGAGGGGGGAGGGGGAGAGGAGAGGAGGAGCAGACTAGGGAAGGGGTAGAGGAGAGGAGAGTAGGGGAGAGGGAAGGGGTAGAGGAGAGGAGAGGAGAGGAGAGGAGAGGAGAGGAGAGGAGAGGAGAGGAGAGGAGAGGAGAGGAGAGGAGAGAGAGGAGAGGAGAGGAGAGGAGAGGAGAGGAGAGGAGGAGGAGAGGATAGGGGGGAGAGGAGAGGAGGAGAGTAGGGGGGAGGGGAGAGGAGAGTAGGGGGGAGAGGAGAGGAGAGTAGGGGGGAGAGGAGAGGAGGAGGGGAGGGGGAGAGGAGGGGGAGGGGAGAGGAGGGGAGGAGGAGAGGAGAGTAGGGGGAGAGTAAAGGAGGGGGGAGAGGAGAGGAGAGGAGAGGAGAGGAGGAGGAGAGTAGGGGGGAGGGGAGTATCTTTAGACATGCTGAGTCTTGAAGGCAGTAAGTCATCACAAGCTGCCTGTGTCTTTAGAATTTGCCCCCAATCCTTAAAAATGACAAATGACCACCACTAAGAGGCAAAGAGGTGTGTGTGTGTGTGTGTGTGTGTGTGTGTGTGTGTGTGTGTGTGTGTGTGTGTGTGTGTGTGTGTGTGTGTGTGTGTGTGTGTGTGTGTGTGTGTGTGTGTGTGTGTGTGTGTGTGTGTGTGCTAGGGTTTGTGTATGTGTCCCAACCTGTCAGATCCTCAAGTCCACTTGCTGTAACAGAAAGACATTGAAACAGAAGAGTTAATAGAACACTGAGGAAGACAGAACTCAGAGGAGGAATGTTGTGATCAGAACGTCTTAATGAAACATTCTAAATAGAACACTGAGGAAGACAGAACTCAGAGGAGGAATGTTGTGATCAGAACGTCTTAATGAAACATTCTAAATAGAACACTGAGGAAGACAGAACTCAGAGGAGGAATGTTGTGATCAGAACGTCTTAATGAAACATTCTAAATAGAACACTGAGGAAGACAGAACTCAGAGGAGGAATGTTGTGATCAGAACGTCTTAATGAAACATTCTAAATAGAACACCCAATATGTTAATGGGGTCCCAGAGTCTTGATCAGATTCCTGTCCATAGTGGAGGTAGGTGTTCCCCTGGTGGACGGGGTACCTGTCCTATCTACACAGGAAGACTAATCAGAACATAGGCCTTCTGGTAACATGAGGGGAACGTTGGTGGTACTCCGGCCAGAGCTAAATGCGATGGGGGACAGAAACCAAAAAATATTGAGAACCAATTCATGCCTCTGCTTGTAGGAGACATTCCACATGGCACCCATTCCCTTTATAGCGCACTACTTTTGACTATATAGGGAACAGGGTGCACTATATAGGGAATAGGGTGCACTATATAGGGAATAGGGTCCACTATATAGAGAATAGGGTGCCATTTGGGATGCAAACTACAAAGAAGGCCTCCTGCTCTATGGGCTTTGGTCAAATGTAGTGCACAAAATAAGGGAATAGTGTGCCATTTCAGTCTTTATCCTGTCCAGTCTTCTAGATGTTCCGTAGCAGCCAGGTGGGAGCAGAGACCCCTGCCTGAGTAAAGTAGTTCCACCACCAGGGCTTCTCCTGCCACTCTCCTCCCATCCCCGGTTCTCCTCCCATCCCCGGTTCCCTGGGTTCTCTCGGTTCTCCCGGCTCGGAGCGGCCGTAGCTCTGGAACTGGTTGTAAGGGTCGAAGCGCTCGTAAGTGTCCAGGGAGGAGCTGAGGAACAGGTGGTAGTCTGGTCGTACTGGCTGTACAGGGACCTAGAGGAGAGGAGAGAAATACCTTTCTTTAATGAGAGGTACGGGAGGAGGGAGGAGAGGGAGAGGGGGGGAGGGAGGAGAGGGAGAGGGAGAGGGGAAGAGCGAGGAGAAGGAGAGGGAGAGGGGAGGAGGGAGGAGAGGGGAGGAGGGAGGAGAGGGTGAGGGAGGAGAGGGAGGGAGAGGGAGGAGAGGGGGAGGAGAGGGAGAGGGAGGAGAGGGAGAGGGAGGAGAAGAGGGGTGAGGGAGGAGAGGGAGGAGAGGGAGAGGGAGGAGAGGGAGAGGGGAAGAGGGAGGAGAGGGAGAGGGAGAGGGGTGAGGGGTGAGGGAGGAGAGGGAGAGGGAGGAGAGGGGAGGGGAGGAGGGAGGAGAGGGAGAGGGAGGAGAGGGGAGGGGAGGAGGGAGGAGATAGGAACTGGTGAACAACAGGTGGTAGTCTGGTTCTACTGTTCTCAGATTTGGAGGACGAGGAGGGGGAGAAAGACGAGGACGAGGAGGACGAGGATGGATGAGAGGGGAGAGGGGGAAGAGAAGAGGACGAATGTGATGATGATGATGATGGGTGGAGCTGACAGACGTTCAGGGAGGAGCTGGGGAATAACAGGTCAGGTTCTACTGCTCTACTCCGACCGGGAGGGAGAGAGGGAGGGGTGGAAAAATACGATGATGAGGGGGAGGAGACAGCAGGGTGAGGAGAAGGAGGAGAAGATGGGAAGAGGAAGGCAGAAACAGGATAACGGAAACAGAAAAAGTGGAATACAGAAAGAAGAAGAGAAATGTGAAAAAAATAAAACACCTCAGATATCATGACACGGATATCAACACCTCAGATATCATGACACTGATATCAACACCTCAGATATCATGACACTGATATCAACACCTCAGATATCATGACACTGACATCAACACCTCAGATATCATGACACTGATATCAACACCTCAGATATCACGACACTGACATCAACACCTCAGATATCATGACACGGATATCAACACCTCAGATATCATGACACTGATATCAACACCTCAGATATCATGACACTGACATCAACACCTCAGATATCACGACACTGATATCAACACCTCAGATATCACGACACTGACATCACGACACTGACATCAACACCTCAGATATCATGACACTGACATCAACACCTCAGATATCATGACACTGATATCAACACCTCAGATATCACGACACTGACATCACGACACTGACATCAACACCTCAGATATCATGACACTGATATCAACACCTCAGATATCATGACACGGATATCAACACCTCAGATATCATGACACTGATATCAACACCTCAGATATCATGACACTGACATCAACACCTCAGATATCATGACACTGATATCAACACCTCAGATATCACGACACTGACATCACGACACTGACATCAACACCTCAGATATCATGACACTGATATCAACACCTCAGATATCATGACACGGATATCAACACCTCAGATATCATGACACTGATATCAACACCTCAGATATCATGACACTGACATCAACACCTCAGATATCATGACACTGATATCAACACCTCAGATATCACGACACTGACATCAGGACACTGACATCAACACCTCAGATATCATGACACTGATATCAACACCTCAGATATCATGACACGGATATCAACACCTCAGATATCATGACACTGACATCAACACCTCAGATATCATGACACTGATATCAACACCTCAGATATCACGACACTAACATCAACACCTCAGATATCATGACACTGATATCAACACCTCAAAAATCACGACACTGACATCAACACCTCAGATATCATGACACTGACATCAACACCTCAGATATCAACATCTCAGATATCATGACACTGACATCAACATCACAGATATCATGACACTAACATCAACACCTCAGATATCATGACACTGACATCAACACCTCAGATATCAACATCACAGATATCCTGACACTGACATCAACACCTCAGATATCATGACATTGACATCAACATCATATTTCTCAAACTCTGATCCTGGCACAGAAACATCACAGATCACAGATAAACCTCTAACTTTACAGGTACCTTTTTGAGCAGGAAGTCGACCCGCCCAGCTTTTTCCAGGTGAGCAGGCAGGTAAATTCTCTTGCTGACCTTGGAGTAACCTTTAGCTGATGCTGTTATGATGTGTGTTCCTGAGTTCATTAACCTCCAGTAATCACCATCCTCCGCTATAGAGAGAGGCAGGGAGAGGGAGAGGGATGGAGAGATGGAGGGAGGGAGGAAGGAGACAGGGAGGGAGGGAGGGAGAGAGAGAGGGAGAGAGAGAGAGAGAGAGAGAGAGAGAGAGAGATCAAATACAAATCTTAGCATCAACTATTAAAGACTACCAGAACCCATTGGATTCTCCAATTACATTAAATGAACTACAGTACAAAATACCAACCCTCCAACCCAAAAGGCCTGTGGTGTTGATGGTATCCACAATGAAATGATAAAATATACAGACAAGAAAAATGGGCTATTCTTAAACTCTTTAACATCATCCATAGCTCTGGCATCTTCCACAATATTTGGAACCAAGGACTGATCACCCCAATCCACAAAAGTGGAGACAAATTTGACCCCAATAACTACCGTGGGATATGCGTCAACAGCATATCTGCATTATCATTAACAGCAGACTCGTACATTTCCTCAGTGAAAACAATGTACTGAGCAAATGCAACAAGGGCAACCAGTGAAGAACAAACACCATTGTAAATATAACCCATATTTCTGTTTACTTATTTTCCCTTTTGTACTTTAACTATTTGCACATCGCTACAACACTGTATATAGACATAACATGACATTTGAAATGTCTTTATTCTTTTGGAACTTCTGCGAGAGTAATTTTTACTGTTTATTTCACTTTTGTTTATTATCTATTTCATTTGCTTTGGCAATGTTAACAAATGTTTCCCATGCCAATAAAGCCGTTGAATTGAATTGAGAGAGAGAGAGAGAGAGTGCGAGAGGGAGGGAGTTAGGATGGAGGGAGAGAGGGATGAAGAGGGGGAGGGAGGGGAAGGGAAGGAGACAGGGAAGGAAACAGGGCAGGAGGGAGACAGGAAAGGAGACAGTGAAGGAAGGAGACAGTGTTACGCACGTCGATGGAAGGATCGGACCAAGGTGCAGCGTGGTAGGCGTACATTTTACATTTTTAAATGAACACCGAAAACAAAACAAATACAAACGAAAACGTAACGTTCAGTAGGGCTACACAGCGCAGTACCAAAAACAAGATCCCGCAAGCTAAGGTGGGAAAAAATGCTGCCTAAGTATGATCCCCAATCAGAGACAACGATAGACAGCTGCCTCTGATTGGGAACCATACCCGGCCAACAAAGAAATAGAAAAACTAGAATGCCCACCCAAATCACACCCTGACCTAACCAAATAGAGAAATGAAAAGGCTCTTATGTTGCTTTTCCTTGCGTGTATACTGACAACATCTCTACATTTCCACCATAGAATGTAAACCGCTTGGAGTGTCTGTAAAAGCTCTGTTATGAAACCAGTTATGATCTATGTCCCAAATGGCTCCTTTCTCCCTCCATAGAGCTCTAACAGAGGGCCCTGCTCAGAAGTAGCCATTTGGGCTCCTTTCTCCCTCCATAGAGCTCTAACAGAGGGCCCTGCTCAGAAGTAGCCATTTGGGTTGCAGACATTATGCGGAACTATGGCTATCAGTTATTACGGGGGTTACCTGTGGTGACATCTTTACGTATTCCCCTGACAGATATGGACGCTCCCTTTATTCCATAGCCCTCCTCATCCTTCACCACTCCCTTAATACCTCTGTGGACCTGGAGAAGAGAAGGAACGACACCAGGGAATAACACCAGGGAATATCAGGCTTGGGGAATGACATAGGGTTATTTTAACAACACTCCCTGGTTTTCCAGGAATCTCCAGGATTCCTGGATTTACTGCTTATTCCCCCCCGATTCCAGGATTCTCCCAACCAGGATTTCTGGAAATCCAGGAAGTTTTGGGGAAGTTTCCGTAATTTGCAACCCTATCAGTGAATGTCAGGGAATGCTAAGGTCAGTGGAGGCCGGTGGGCGGGAGAAATATATAGTAGGATGGCAGCTTAAAACGTATTCAGGATCGGTGTCCCTTCCACGGGACGGTTGAGCTAACGTAGGCTAATGCGATTAACATGTGGTTGTAAGTAACCAAGAAAAATGCCCAGGACATAGACATATCTGATATTGGCAGAAGGCTTAAAAATTATTGTTAATCTAACTGCACTGTCCAATTGACAGTACCTATTACAGTGAAATAATACCATGCTATTGTTTTTCGGAGAGTGCACAGTTATGAATATGAAAAGTTATTAACCTCTATGGGCAAGGCGGGACGAATTCGTCCCACCTACGTAACAGCCACCTGAATTCAGTGGCGCGATTTTTGAATCGTTTGAAATACTATTACTTCAATTTCTCAAACATATGACTATTTTACAGCTATTTAAAGACAAGACTCTCCTTAATCTAACCACACTGTCCGATTTCAAAAAGGCTTTACAACGAAAGCAAAACATTAGATTATGTCAGGAGAGTGCCCAGCCAGAAATAATCAGACACCCATTTTTCAAGCTAGCATATAATGTCACAAAAACCCAAACCACAGCTAAATGCAGCACTAACCTTTTATGATCTTCATCAGATGACACAACTAGGACATTATGTTATACAATACATGCATGTCTGTTCAATCAAGTTCATATTTATATCAAAAAACAGCTTTTTACATTAGCATGTGACGTTCAGAAAAAGCATACCCCCCGCAAACTTCCGGGGAATTTACTAACAGTTTGCTAAATTACTCACGATAAACGTTCACAAAAAGCATAACAATTATTTTAAGAATTATAGATACATTACTCCTCTATGCACTCGATATGTCCGATTTTAAAATAGCTTTTCGGATGAAGCACATTTTGCAATATTCTAAGTACATAGCCCAGCCATCACGGCTAGCTATTTAGACACCCGGCAAGATTAGCCTTCACCAAAATCCTATTTCCTATAAGAAAAATGTTCTTACCTTTCCTGTTCTTCGTCAGAATGCACTCCCAGGACTTCTACTTCAATAACAAATGTAGGTTTGGTCCCAAATAATCCATCGTTATATCCAAATATCCTCTGTTTTGTTCGTGCGTTCTAGACACTATACGAATGGTAAATAACGGTCGTGCGCATGGCGCATGGCGTATGGCGTGACAAAAAATGTCTAAATATTCCATTACCGTACTTCGAAGCATGTCAACCGCTGTTTAAAACCAATTTTTATGCCATTTATCTCGTAGAAAAGCGATAATATTCCGACCGGGAATCTGCAATAAGCTAAACAGCCGAATGAAATTTCTCCACGGGGGCGAATCGTGCACGCGCCTCATTCAATGGTCCTCTGATCGGCCACTTGGATAAGGCGATAATCTGTTTCAGCCAGAGGCTGCCTCATCATCGTTCAGGTTTTTCCCGGGTTCTGAGAGCCTATTGGAGCCCTGGGAATTGTCACGTTACAGCTAAGATCCTTACTCTTCAATAAACAGATGCAAGACGCACGACTCCTTGTCAGACAGGCCACTTCCTGCATGAAACCTTGTCAGGTTTTTGCCTGCCATAGGAGTTCTGTTATACTCACAGACACCATTCAAACAGTTTTAGAAACTTTAGGGTGTTTTCTATCCAAACCTGAACAATAATATGCATATTCTAGCTTCTGAGTTGGTGTAGGAGGCAGTTAAAAATGGGCACATATTTTTTCCAAAATTCTCAATACTGCCCCCTAGCCCAAACAGGTTAATAAACAAATTAGCCACATTTGGGCAGTCTTGATACAACATTTTTAACAGAAATGCAATGGTTCATTGGATCAGTCTAAAACTTTTCACATACACTGCTACCATCTAGTGGCCAAAATCTAAATTGCAGTTGGGCTGGAATAATACATTATGGCCTTTCTCTTGCAATTCAAAGATGATGGTACAAAAGAATGATTGTTTTTTCTTTGTATTATCTTTTACCAGATCTAATGTGTTATATTCTCCTACATTTTTTTCACATTTTCACAAACCTCAAAGTGTTTCCTTTCAAATGGTATCAATAATATGCATATCCTTGCTTCAGGTCCTGAGCTGCAGGCAGTTAGATTTGGGTATGAGTCATTTTAGGAGAAAATTGGAAAAAGGGGAAGATCTTTAATTAAGAGGTTTTAACATAATGACTGTATTGGAATGAATGGAATGGTATCAGACACATCAATCACATGTTTTCCATGTGTTCAATGTACAGTTCCATGTATTCCATTCCAGCCATTACAAAGAGCCAGCTGTCCTCATATATCTCTGCCCACCAGCCACCACTGATAAGGACATCAAACATGTTAAAAAAATGATGAGATAACACATAAGCCTTCTACGGTATAACTACGGCACAAAATGGCTGCCTGGTCGCTGGGCTATAGAGAGGCAGACCCACCGACTCCATGAAACTGAGCAGGGCCTCCTTGTTCCTGAGCCACTCCGGGTAGAGCTCCTCTTCAGAAGGAAACTTGTCACAGCCCAGCTCCACCGTAATCTCCAGACAGTTAGTGTGGAGGTAGTTAAAGTCTGACATGCCTTACGGTACCGGAGAAATAGAGAGTTAGGATACACACACACACACACACCGTGTATATATATATATATATATATATACACTAGACACACAGGTACTGACTAGACACACAGTTAACAGACAGCGAGGCAGGAATAAGAGGGGGAGGATAAGGAGAGGAAGAGGAGAGGAGGAGAGACAGAATGTTATGAGGAGGAGGAGGAGGAGAGAGGAGGAGAGGGTTAAAGGAGGAGAGGAGAAGAGGAGAGACAGAATGTTATGAGGAGGAGAGGAGGAGGAGAGGAGGAGAGACAGAATGTTATGAGGAGGAGAGGAGGAGAGGAGGAGAGACAGAATGTTATGAGGAGGAGAGAAGGAGAGGGTTAAAGGAGGAGAGGAGAAGAGGAGAGACAGAATGTTATGAGGAGGAGAGGAGGAGAGGAGGAGAGACAGAATGTTCTGAGGAGGAGAGAAGGAGAGGGTTAAAGGAGGAGAGGAGAAGAGGAGAGACAGAATGTTCTGAGGAGGAGAGAAGATATAGAAGGTTCCGTACCCCCTGGGAAGCTGTACCACAGAGCTCCGTTGATGATGCCTCCGCTCCTGATGAAGGACGCTCCACACCTAGAATATACAATATATATGTCATCTAGCAGTAATGTTATGAGGAGGAGAGGAGGAGGAGGAGGAGACCTCTGCTCCTGATGAAGGACGCTCCACACCTAGAATATACAATATATATGTCATCTAGCAGTAATGTTATGAGGAGGAGAGGAGGAGGAGGAGGAGACCTCTGCTCCTGATGAAGGACGCTCCACACCTAGAATATACAATATATAGGTAATGTAACAGGGGGTATTATAATCATTCATAAAAATAGCTAGGAATATAATCACCTCTCTGTGTTGTTGTCGGCCATGCTGGCGTGAGAGTCTGCGTACGTCCGGGCCAGCTGCTTAAACGCCTGCAGAGAGGGACACAGTCAAACTCTTCAGAATGGCATTTTCTGGCCTGGGAACAGAAGAGGTTTTCATACCTGACATAAAGTATGTGTTCGTCCCAAATAGCACTATGGGTCCAAAGTAGTGCACTAAATACGAAATAGGGTACCTGGTGGTCAGCTGAAAGACAGGGTACCTGTTGGTGAGGTGTAGGACAGGGTAATGGTGGTCAGGTGTAGGACAGGGTACCTGGTGGTCAGGTGTAGGACAGGGTACCTGGTGGTCAGGTGTAGGACAGGACAGGGTACCAGTTGGTCAGGTATAGAACAGGTTAGCTGTTGGTCAGGTGTAGGACAGGACAGGGTACCTGTTGGTCAGGTGTAGGACAGGTTACCTGGTGGTCAGGTGTAGGACAGGGTACCTGGTGGTCAGGTGTAGGACAGGGTACCTGGTGGTCAGGTGTAGGACAGGACAGGGTACCTGTTGGTCAGGTGTAGGACAGGACAGGGTACCTGTTGGTCAGGTGTGGGACAGGGTACCTGTTGGTCAGGTGTAGGACAGGGTACCTGTTGGTCAGGTGTAGGACAGGACAGGGTACCTGGTGGTCAGGTGTAGGACAGGTTACCTGGTGGTCAGGTGTAGGACAGGGTACCAGTTGGTCAGGTATAGAACAGGTTAGCTGTTGGTCAGGTGTAGGACAGGACAGGGTACCTGTTGGTCAGGTGTAGGACAGGTTACCTGGTGGTCAGGTGGTCAGGTGTAGGACAGGGTACCTGGTGGTCAGGTGTAGGACAGGGTACCTGGTGGTCAGGTGTAGGACAGGACAGGGTACCTGTTGGTCAGGTGTAGGACAGGACAGGGTACCTGTTGGTCAGGTGTGGGACAGGGTACCTGTTGGTCAGGTGTAGGACAGGGTACCTGTTGGTCAGGTGTAGGACAGGACAGGGTACCTGTTGGTCAGGTGTAGGACAGGTTACCTGGTGGTCAGGTGTAGGACAGGGTACCTGGTGGTCAGGTGTAGGACAGGGTACCTGGTGGTCAGATGTAGGACAGGACAGGGTACCTGTTGGTCAGGTGTAGGACAGGACAGGGTACCTGTTGGTCAGGTGTGGGACAGGGTACCTGTTGGTCAGGTGTAGGACAGGGTACCTGTTGGTCAGGTGTAGGACAGGACAGGGTACCTGGTGGTCAGGTGTAGGACAGGGTACCTGTTGGTCAGGTGGAGGACAGGGTACCTGTTGGTCAGGTGGAGGACAGGACAGGGTACCTGTTGGTCAGGTGTAGGACAGGACAGGGTACCTGTTCATCAGGTGTAGGGGAGAACATCCTCTCTTCATAGAGGTGTCTAGAGAAGTCAAAGGGATAAGAGATCACCAGCTCTCCACCATGGAGGCTAGCAGACTGGACAAACGGCACAGACCTGATCCACTTCATCACTGCATAGGTCTCTGAAGCTACCTGAGAGATGACAGGAGAGAGTAGAAGATGAGAGAGGAGAAGAGAGGAGAGTTTTTCCCTGTCCAAGCAGCAGGATCAGCTGTCTATTTCTTTACAAACAGCAGACAACAGTTATTCAGAGGATGACCACCTCACACTGTCTGAGTGACATGAGAGAGATGGGTGTTTTCCCCTTCACAGATCAGGACCAAAATACTTACATTATTTGTCAGATCAGGCAAATTACACATATCACTTACCTGTACCTTCCCTTACCTGTACCTTCCCTTACCTGTACCTGTACCTTCCCTTACCTGTACCTTACCTGTACCTTACCTGTACCTTCCCTTACCTGTACCTTCCCTTACCTGTACCTTCCCTTACCTGTACCTTCCCTTACCTGTACCTTACCTTACCTGTACCTTCCCTTACCTGTACCTTACCTGTACCTTCCCTTACCTGTACCTTACCTTACCTGTACCTTCCCTTACCTGTACCTTACCTGTACCTTCCCTTACCTGTACCTTACCTTACCTGTACCTTCCCTTACCTGTATCTTCCCTTACCTGTACCTTACCTTACCTGTACCTTCCCTTACCTGTACCTTCCCTTACCTGTACCTTACCTGTACCTTCCCTTACCTGTACCTTCCCTTACCTGTACCTTCCATTACCTGTACCTTACCTTACCTGTACCTTCCCTTACCTGTACCTTCCCTTACCTGTACCTTACCTTACCTGTACCTTCCCTTACCTGTACCTTACCTGTACCTTCCCTTACCTGTACCTTCCTTACCTGTACCTTCCCTTACTTGTACCTTCCCTTACCTGTACCTTACCTTACCTGTACCTTCCCTTACCTGTACCTTCCCTTACCTGTACCTTACCTTACCTGTACCTTCCCTTACCTGTACCTTCCCTTACCTGTACCTTACCTTACCTGTACCTTCCCTTACCTGTACCTTACCTGTACCTTCCCTTACCTGTACCTTCCCTTACCTGTACCTTCCCTTACCTGTACCTTACCTGTACCTTCCCTTACCTGTACCTTCCCTTACTTGTACCTTCCCTTACCTGTACCTTACCTGTACCTTCCCTTACCTGTACCTTCCCTTACTTGTACCTTCCCTTACCTGTACCTTACCTGTACCTTACCTTACCTGTACCTTCCCTTACTTGTACCTTCCCTTACCTGTACCTTACCTTACCTGTACCTTACCTTACCTGTACCTTACCTTACCTGTACCTTCCCTTACCTGTACCTTACCAAAACAGTAGGAATGTCCTGTACCTTACCTGTACCTTCCCTTACCTGTACCTTACCTTACCTGTACCTTCCCTTACCTGTACCTTACCAAAACAGTAGGAATGTCCTGTACCTTACCTTACCTGTACCTTACCAAAACAGTAGGAATGTCCTGTACCTTACCTGTACCTTACCAAAACAGTAGGAATGTCCTGTACCTTACCTTACCTGTACATTACCTTACCTGTACCTTACCTTACCTGTACATTACCAAAACAGTAGGAATGTCCTGTACCTTACCAAAACAGTAGGATTATCCTGTACATTACCAAAACAGCAGGATTATCCTGTACATTACCAAAACAGTAGGATTATCCTGTACATTACCAAAACAGTAGGATTATCCTGTACATTACCAAAACAGTAGGAATGTCCTGTACCTTACCAAAACAGCAGGATTATCCTGTACATTACCAAAACAGTAGGATTATCCTGTACCTTACCAAAACAGTAGGAATGTCCTGTACCTTACCGAAACAGTAGGATTATCCTGTACATTACCAAAACAGCAGGAATGCCCTGTACCTTTCCAAAACAGTAGGAATGTCCTGTACATTACCAAAACAGTAGGAATGTCCTATAGATTACCAAAACAGTAGGAATGTCCTATAGATTACCAAAACAGTAGGAATGTCCTGTACCTTACCAAAACAGTAGGAATGTCCTGTACATTACCAAAACAGTAGGACTGTCCTATAGATTACCAAAACAGTAGGAATGTCCTATACCTTACCAAAACAGTAGGAATGTCCTGTACATTACCAAAACAGTAGGAATGTCCTGTACCTTACCAAAACAGTAGGAATGTCCTATAGATTACCAAAACAGTAGGAATGTCCTATACTTTCCAACATCAACAGAAAGCTAATTTCCCATTCCATCTGAGATGTACCTACACCTGAGGGACTTGCTATAGAGATGCTAGTTAGATCCCTCATGTGTACACACCTCTCCAATGGCCTCACTGGCGCCATCCCACTACCGACACCAATGTAGCAAGACGTTGATACATACCTTACCAAACCAGTAAGAGTCTGGGATGGGGATGTGGTCGGTGCGGAACCGTTTGATCCTACGATTCCGGTAGAGAATAGACGTCAGGTCAGGAAAGTTCCGGTTCAAGTCTAGGTTCTGAGCGTTGGTGCGACCCACAGTCCAACCGTTGAGCTCGTGACCCTACACAAACACACAGAGGGTAAAGGTCGTGACCCTACACAAACACACAGACACACACAGAGGGTAAAGGTCGTGACCCTACACAAACACCCAGACGTAGAAACACACACAGAGGGTAAAGGTCGTGACCCTAGACATGGTTCAACACCACACGACCCTGCAGGAGCGTGACGGGGAGGAGTGAAGAGTGAAGCATCATGGGTAATGGAAGACACGTCGATGAGAAGAATGTGATTGGACAGGATGAATATAAGAGGTCAGAAGTGTTTCATTGACCATGTGACCCGGAAGAGGGCCCAGAGATTTTCCCAGTCAAGTCACATGATCGTTCCCTATACAGGGCATCATTTAGGGACAGACTATGTAATCCGTCTGGAGAGAACAAGTTGTCCAGTAAACTTTTTTTTATTTAAACCTTTACTTAACTAGACAAGTCAGTTAAGAACAAATTCTTATTTAAAGTGACGGCCTACACTGGCCAAACCTGGACGACGCTGGGTCAATTGTGCGCCGCCCTATGGGATTCCCCATCACAGCCGGTTGTGATATGGCCTGGATTCGAACCAGGGTGTCTGTAGTGACACTTCTGGGACTTTGATGCAGCGCCTTAGACGGCAGCGCCACCCGGGAGTCCTGTCAGTAGTTGGACAGGACATGACATGCTGTTTCTGTGAAGAAGATAGCCCAGAAATCCCTCGTTTGACAACATGATGATGAAGAGAATAGAGCTTCCCACTGCCAGCTGTTGGGGAGAACAACAACTAGACGTTCTATCTATTAAACACGTACTATTTGTAATTTTAAGAAAAACATTTTTGAGATTTCTATCAGTGTTATTTCTTCGACGTTAAACACAGTTACAAAAATAAATAAATGGCACTGCATTTCCATGACAACAGTCTTACTGACTGCTTTTTGTTGATTGGTTAAGGACACTATCACTCTGTCTCTCTGGTAGTGGGAGGGGCTGAACCAATAGGAGAGCTCAGGTAGATGATAGGCAGTTGGAAAAGAGGCAGGCTTAGAAAGAGAGTGCCCCAACACATGCTGTCACAGACGCTATATAATGGAGAAGATAGGAGGTGTGGCCTCTTTCTATCTCTACGCGGCGGTTGGTCGGACCCGGCTTAGACGTTTTTTATTTATTTGTGATTTACTTCCTGGTTGTGGTGTGGTTGTTGTTCCGGGTCGTTGCTATCCTCTACCTCGGCGGCCGCCAGCTCGTAACCGTCGGGGTTCATGGATGCCAGGATGTGGATGCGCGTGGTGTTTACGAGCGTCTGGATACGCTGGTTGCCAAGGAGATACTCGGAACACAGGTACTGGGCCAGGTAGAGCAGCAACTGACGACCCAGGACCTCGTTGCCATGCATGTTGCCAACCAACTTGATCTCTGGTTCCACTGAGGGGGGGGGGGGGATGGGGGAGTAAGGAGGGGGTGAGAAACACAGGAAAGGAATTGCTCAAGACAAAACCTGTGTCAAAGTTCATGTTAGAAGACACAGGAGGTACTCAACTAGCCCTGTACCAATAGGATTTAAGACACAGGAGGTACTCAACTAGCCCTGTACCAATAGGATTTAAAACACAGGAGATACTCAACTAGCCCTGTACCAATAGGATTTAAGACACAGGAGGTCCTCAACTAGCCCTGTACCAATAGGATTTAAGACACAGGAGGTCCTCAACTAGCCCTGTACCAATAGGATTTAAAACACAGGAGATCCTCAACTAGCCCTGTACCAATAGGATTTAAAACACAGGAGATACTCAACTAGCCCTGAACCAATAGGATTTAAAACACAGGAGATACTCAACTAGCCCTGTACCAATAGGATTTAAGACACAGGAGATACTCAACTAGCCCTGTACCAATAGGATTTAAGACACAGGAGATACTCAACTAGCCCTGTACCAATAGGATTTAAAACACAGGAGATACTCAACTAGCCCTGAACCAATGGGCTCCCTAGCTGACTTGCCTCATTGCTGTGCGTTTCAAACCCCAGAAATCATTACACACTCACGCAGTTCGTGCCCTCCGGGGTTGTCTGTGAACTCTATGGCCAGGAGGTCTTTCCCCTCTGTGCTGCGTCCGATACTGTAGATATATAGACACACAGATCAGTAGTTTATCCATCCCTGAGGGGATATTTCCTGTCAAAGTAAACAGCAGCAGAACACAGGCAGTACCTGTAGGTGCGGGAGATGTGAGAGCACTTGGCAGCAGTCCTCTTCAGAACGCTGTACATCTGGGCGTTGGAGTGGTATGTGAACTGAATGATGGTGGAAGGTTCGTCTGGAGACAGGTTGGAGAAAGCCACTTCCTGTCTGGCTGAGAGGGGGAGGGCAAAGGAGGAGGGAGGGGGGAGATAGGGAGGAAGGGGGTGGGAGAGAGATAGGGAGGAAGGGGGTGGGAGATTAGCTGAATTGATCATAACTGGTTTTCTGAAACACATTTTAAAACTTATTCGGGATCGGTGTCCCTTCCACGGGACGGTTGAGCTAACGTAGGCTAATGCGATTAGCATGAGGTTGTAAGTAACAAGAACATCTCCCATAACATAGACATATCTGATATGGGCAGAAAGCTTAAATTCTTGTTAATCTAACTGCACAGTCTAATCTACAGTAGCTATTACAGTGAAATAATACCATGCTATTGTTTGAGGAGAGTGCACAGTTTTGAACATGCAAAGTTATTAATAAACAAATTAGGCACAATTGGGCAGTCTTGATACAACATTTTAAACAGAAATGCAATGTTCATTGGATCAGTCTAAAACTTTGCACATACACTGCTGCCATCTAGGGGCCAAAATCTAAATTGCAGCTGGGCTGGAATAATACATTATGGCCTTTCTCTTGCATTTCAAAGATGATGATACATAAAAGATACAGAAGAATGGTTGGTTTTTTCTTTGTATTATCTTTTACCAGATCTGATGTGTTATACTCTCCTACAATCCTATCACATTTCCACAAACTTCAAAGTGTTTCCTTTCAAATGGTACCAATAATATGCATATCCTTGCTTCAGGTCCTGAGCTACAGGCAGGTAGATTTGGGTATGTCGTTTTAGGCGAAAATGTAAAAAAGGGGAGGACACACATTACGATTGCTCCGATGTTTCGTCCATGTCATGTTAAATTACTTGATAAGCTCTTTCAAATACATTTGTAATGTATTTAGGAACTAAAAATGCACTCCGTCCAAACTAGCTTTTCAGGTATTTGTGAATGCTAAGACAAGGTAGAATGTATGTTTAATGTGTAAAAATTATATTTGTGTTACAGTACAGTAAAAACTCTTATTTTGTAAGACAGGGTAGAATGCATGTTTAACATGTTAAAATTCAATTTGTGTTACAGTACATTAAAAACTCTTATTGTGTAATTATTGTATATTCAACAAGTTTTTTTTAACATGTAGAATTCCGGTAGGGCTACCTCTTAACGGGGCCAGCGGGTCGTGACAGCCTTCCTGTTCGCTGGCGAAGAATCGGTCACAGTCTAGGAAGTAAGGCCACGCCATGTCGATGCCCTCGAACGCGTGGCCACACCCCTTCCTCACCGCCTCACATGTACTGCGGCATGACTTTAGAAGAAGAAGAAGAAGAAGAAGAAGGGGGAAGAAGGAGAAGAAGAAGAAGCGGGGAATATGAGGAGGAGAAGCAGAATACTGTATTAATCCATACGAAATGGACACCCATCCTGTTTCCAACCCCTCTAGCACACACACCTTGACCTGTGAGAGGCTGGAACTAAATGTGTTAGCTGGGACACACCTTGACGGGTGCGAGGCTGGAACTAAATGTGCTAGCTGGGACACACCTTGACCGGTGAGAGGCTGGAACTAAATGTGCTAGCTGGGACACACCTTGACTGGTGAGAGGCTGGAACTAAATGTGCTAGCTGGGACACACCTTGACTGGTGAGAGGCTGGAACTAAATGTGCTAGCTGGGACACACCTTGACGGGTGCGAGGCTGGAACTAAATGTGCTAGCTGGGACACACCTTGACCGGTGAGAGGCTGGAACTAAATGTGCTAGCTGGGACACACCTTGACTGGTGAGAGGCTGGAACTAAATGTGCTAGCTGGGACACACCTTGAGGCTGGAACTAAATGTGCTAGCTGGGACACACCTTGACTGGTGCGAGGCTGGAACTAAATGTGCTAGCTGGGACACACCTTGACCGGTGCGATGCTGGAACTAAATGTGCTAGCTGGGACACACCTTGACCTGTGAGAGGCTGGAACTAAATGTGCTAGCTGGTACACACCTTGACGGGTGCGAGGCTGGAACTAAATGTGCTAGCTGGGACACACCTTGACCTGTGCGAGGCTGGAACTAAAGGTGCTATCTGGGACACACCTTGACCGGTCAGAGGCTGGAACTAAATGTGCTAGCTGGGACACACCTTGACTGGTGAGAGGCTGGAACTAAATGTGCTATCTGGGACACACCTTGACCGGTGCGAGGCTGGAACTAAATGTGCTAGCTGGGACACACCTTGACCGGTCAGAGGCTGGAACTAAATGTGCTAGCTGGGACACACCTTGACTGGTGAGAGGCTGGAACTAAATGTGCTAGCTGGGACACACCTTGACCGGTCAGAGGCTGGAACTAAATGTGTTAGCTGGGACACACCTTGAGGCTGGAACTAAATGTGCTAGCTGGGACACACCTTGACGGGTGCGAGGCTGGAACTAAATGTGCTAGCTGGGACACACCTTGACGGGTGCGAGGCTGGAACTAAATGTGCTAGCTGGGACACACCTTGACTGGTGAGAGGCTGGAACTAAATGTGCTAGCTGGGACACACCTTGACTGGTGCGAGGCTGGAACTAAATGTGCTAGCTGGGACACACCTTGACGGGTGCGGGGTTGGGTAGGTCTTGGCAGCGCGGGGCGAGGACGGAGCACCCCAGCAGACGGATGTCAGGGGAACACTCCCCGTTGAGGAGACCATGGATCACAGAGAGGAGGAGGTACTCAGCTCCAGACTCCACCTCATGACGAGACCGCTGACCTAGAATGTTAGGGAAGATGGTCCTAGGAGACAGGAGATGAGCAATTGATCAATTGGTTGATTGGTCGATCGGTCGATCAGTCCGTCGTTTGAGTGGTCTGTTAATCTGTCAATCTGACGATCAGTCTGTTGAACAGTCAATCAATCAGGTCAATCAACCAATCAATTAATTAATCAATTAGTCAGTTAGTCAATCAATCTGTGAATCAGTCTGTCGATCAGTCAGGGAATCAGTCAAGTAGATGAGGACATATTGGTCATGTTTTTTCTCAAACAAAGTGATTCTCTTTCATTTCCATGTGGGAAATATCTTCACCCTAGGGTAAGGGAGGGAACCCCCTATGGGCCCTGGTCAAAAGTACTGCACTACATAGGGAATAGTGTGCCACTTGGGATGCACACTGTGAGGGAAAAATTATGTATTCACCTTATTTGTTTGCTATGTAACAATGATTTACTTAACGAACAGTAAGGTATTTCTGTCCTGCTAATGCTGTGTTTTATGGTCTCCACTCTGCACCCTGCAGCTAGTCTGGGTGTTGAGGACATGGGTTCTACTAGAGAGAGCTTGAAGCTGACAAATGATTTGTGTTGGTGATAAAAACCTAAAAGTTAGCATTCTATAGACAATAGGTGGTGTGTGTGACTCCAGATAGAGAGAGCCTGGAAGAGTTAAGAGCAATGCCTCATCGTCTCATCCTCCAGGCATCTGGGAAACTAAGTAAAATACCATCCTGTGTAGATAACCAAGGTGGCTTATGGGAAGGTTAGAAGTGACTGACTAAGCAATCTTGGTATCAGCTATATAAAAACTGTGCATCGTCTGTAAAGGCTAGACTCTCAGTCTAACAGTCAGTGAAGACTGGTGGGCTGACGGTCTCATTGCTGCAATAATTCAATCGATATTAAAATAAAGATGATCGTTTGAAGAAATGACCAAGAACAAGTCTCTCTCGGTATTACATTTTCACAACAACACTCTGTCTATAGTAAGGGAGGATAACCTGAAGACTCACCTGGAGTAGTCCAGGTCGTTGCAGTAACCCAGGTTAATCTCTGAACACACTGCTGCAGTGGAGAGAGGAGGGAGGAGGGTTAGGGGTAAGAGGAGTAACCCAGGTTAATCTCTGAACACACTGCTGCAGTGGAGAGAGGAGGGAGGAGGGTTAGGGGTAAGAGGAGTAACCCAGGTTAATCTCTGAACACACTGCTGCAGTGGATAGAGGAGGGAGGAGGGTTAGGGGTAAGAGGAGTAACCCAGGTTAATCTCTGAACACACTGCTGCAGTGGAGAGAGGAGGGAGGAGGGTTAGGGGTAAGAAGAGGACACAACATTTTGGAACGTTCAGATAGAAATATGTTATGTAGAACAAACATGCTTATCTGACACGTAGAACTAGGAGTCATGTCGGCTGTAGTCATGGCATTTCTATCTGCATTGTTGGACAACGTTTGGCAACTGAACCTGGTCACACTTTACTGTCTACTTTGTTGATTAAATGATGTTATAGGACTTACTCAAGACCTAAGGGACTTTACCCAGCTAGCAGCACATTTGGATCCTTGGAAGTTGTGGGAAAGTACGTTTTTGGTTTCTCATTCGTTCTGGGAACGAAGACATAGGTTTCCTGACATGTAAAATGGAACATTTTGCCTGTTCTTGGAACATACATTTTTAGGTTGCAGGGAGGTTCTGAGAACGTTGCAGGGAGGTTCTGAGAACGTTGCAGGGAGGTTCTGAGAACGTTGCAGGGAGGTTCTGAGAACGTTGCAGTTAGGTTCATTTTAAAAGGCTGATTGATCATTAGAAACCCCTTTTGCAGTTAAGTTAGCCCAGCTGAAAACTGTTGTCCTATTTAAAGAAGCAATAAAACTGGCCTTCTTTAAACTAGTTGAGTATCTGGAGCATCAGCATTTGTGAGTTCGATTACGGGCTCAAAATGGCCAGAAACAAATAACTTTCTTCTGAAACTCGTCGGTCTATTCTTGTTCTGAGAAATGAAGGCTATTCCATGCGGGAAATTGCCAAGAAACTGAAGATCTCTTACAACGCTGTGTACTACTCCCTTCACAGAACAGCGCAAACTGGCTCTAACCAGAATAGAAAGAGGAGTGGGAGGCCCCGGTGCACAACTGAGCATGAGGACAAATACATTTGAGTGTCTAGTTTGAGAAACAGACACCTCACAGGTCCTCAACTGGCAGCTTCATTAAATAGTACCCGCAAAACACCAGTCTCAACGTCAACAGTGAAGAGGCGACTCCGGAATGCTGGCCTTCTAGGCAGAGTTCCTCTGTCCGGTGTCTGTGTTCTTTTGCCCATCTTAATGTTTTCTTTTTATTGGCCAATCTGAGATATGGCTTTTTTATTTGCAACTCTGCCTAGAATGAATTTGTTTTTAAATATCATTCTCTGAACGTTACAATTTTTTTTTTTTAATTAACAGTACATATCTCTGTTATCTCCTGAAGTGATATCTATATAATTGTATTTTACATCATCCCAGACAGACAGGTGACCGTACAGAACATCCCCCCCACAGGTCCTAACTAATGTTCCTGCCCTCTCTGAGACTACGGAGGTGTTCCAAACGGCACCCTAGTCCCTATGGCCCCTGGGCAGAAGTAGTGCACTATATGGTCAACAGTCTGCCATTTGGGATGCACACAGACATCTATGTACAAGCTTGTTCCATCCTGCTACATTTGCATGTAAAGGAATTTGACTCTGTTAAAGGGTACTGCCAATAAACAACAAACAGAATATAGAGACAATAAACAGAATATACAGACAACAAACAGAACATACAGAACATACAGACAATAAACAGAATATACAGACAATAAACAGAATATACAGAACATACAGACAATAAACAGAACATACAGACAATAAACAGACTATACAGAACATACAGACAATAAACAGAACATACAGACAATAAACAGACTATATAGACAATAAACAGAATATACAGAATATACAGACAATAAACAGAACATACAGACAATAAACAGAACATACAGACAACAAACAGAATATATAGACAATAAACAGACTATACAGAACATACAGACAACAAACAGAATATACAGACAATAAACAGACTATACAGAACATACAGACAACAAACAGAATATACAGACAATAAACAGAATATACAGACAATAAACAGAATATATAGACAATAAACAGAATATATAGACAATAAACAGAACATACAGACAACAAACAGAATATATAGACAATAAACAGACTATACAGAACATACAGACAACAAACAGAATATACAGACAATAAACAGAATATACAGACAATAAACAGAATATATAGACAATAAACAGAACATACAGACAATAAACAGAACATACAGACAATAAACAGAACATACAGACAATAAACAGAATATACAGACAATAAACAGAACATACAGACAATAAACAGAACATACAGACAATAAACAGAATATACAGACAATAAACAGAACATACAGACAATAAACAGAACATACAGAACATACAGACAACATACAGAATATACAGACAATAAACAGAACATACAGAAAATACAGACAACATACAGAATATACAGACAATAAACAGAACATACAGACAATAAACAGAACATACAGACAATAAACAGAACATACAGACAATAAACAGAACATACAGAACATACAGACAACATACAGAATATACAGACAATAAACAGAATATACAGACAATAAAAAGAATATACAGACAATAAACAGAACATACAGACAATTAACAGAATATACAGACAATAAACAGAACATACAGACAATAAACAGAACATACAGACAATAAACAGAATATACAGACAATAAACAGAATATACAGACAATAAACAGAACATACAGACAATAAACAGAACATACAGAACATACAGACAATAAACAGAATATACAGACATTAAACAGAACATACAGACAATAAACAGAACATACAGACAATAAACAGAATATACAGAATATACAGACAACAAACAGAATATACAGAATATACAGACAATAAACAGAACATACAGACAATAAACAGAACATACAGAACATACAGACAACATACAGAATATACAGACAATAAACAGAACATACAGACAATTAACAGAATATACAGACAACATACAGAATATACAGACAACATACAGAATATACAGACAACATACAGAATATACAGACAACAAACAGAATACACAGACAATAAACAGAATATACAGACATATACAGTTGAAGTCGGGAAGTTTACATACACCTTAGCCAAATACATTTAAACTCAGTTTTCACAATTCCTGACATTTAATCAGAGTAACAATTCCCCTTCTTAGGTCAGTTAGGATCACCACTTTATTTTAAGAATGTGAAATGTCAAAATAATAGTAGAGAGAATGATTTGTTTCAGATTTTATTTCATTCATCACATTCCCAGTGGGTAAGAAGTTTACATACACTCAGTTAGTATTTGGTAGCATTGCCTTTAAATTATTTAACTTGGGTCAAACGTTGCGGGTATCCTTCCACAAGTTTCCCCACAATAAGTTGGGTGAATTTTGGCCCATTCCTCCTGACAGAGCTGGTGTAACTGAGTCAGGTTTGTAGGACTCCTTGCTCGCACACGCTTTTTCAGTTCTGCCCACACACTTTCTATAGGATTGAGGTCAGGGCTTTGTGATGGCCACTCTAATACCTTGACTTTGTTGTCTTTAAGCCATTTTGCCACAACTTTGGAAGTATTCTTGGGGTCATTGTCCATTTGGAAGACCCACTTGTGACCAAGCTTCAACTTCCTGACTGATGTCTCGAGATGTTGCTTCAATATATCCACATCATTTTCCTGCCTCATGATGCCATCTATTTTGTGAAATGCACCAGTCTCTCCTGCCGCATAGCACCCACACAACATGATGCTGCCACCCTCTGTGCTTCATGGTTGGGATGGTGTTCTTTGGCTTGCAAGCCTCCCTCTTTTTCCTCCAAACATAACGATGGTCATTATGGCCAAAAAGTTATATTTTTGTTTCATCAAACCAGAGGACATTTCTCCAAAAAGTAATATCTTTGTCTCCATGTGCAGTTGCAAACCGTAGTCTGGCTTTTTTATGGCAGTTTTGGAGCAGCGGCTTCTTCCTTGCTGAGCGGCCTTTCAGGTTATGTCGATATAGGACTAATTTTACTGTGGATATAGATACTTTTGTACCTGTTTCCTCCAGCATCTTCACAAGGTCCTTTGCTGTTGTTCTGGGATTGATTTGCACTTTTCGCACCAAAGTACGTTCATCTCTAGGAGACAGAATGCGTCTCCTTCCTGAGCGGTATGACGGCTGCGTGGTCTCATGGTGTTTATACATGCGTACTACTGTTTGTACGGATGAACGTGGTACCTTCAGGCATTTGGAAATTGCTCCCAAGGATGAACCAGACTTGGTGATGTCTACAATTTTTTTCTGAGGTCTTGGCTGATTTCTTTTGATTTTCCCATGATGTCAAGCAAAGAGGCACTGAGTTTGAAAGTAGGCCTTGAAATACATCCACAGGTACACCTCCAATTGACTCAAATTATGTGAATTAGCCTATCAGAAGCTTCTAAAGCCATGACATCATTTTCTGGAATTTTCCAAGCTGTTTAAAGGCACAGTCAACTTACTGTATGCAAACGTCTAACCCAGTGAAATTGTGATACATTGAATTATAAGTGAAATAATCTGTCTGTAAACAATTGTTGGAAAAATTACTTGTGTCATGCACAAAGTAGGTGTCCTAACCAACTTGCCAAAACTATAGTTTGTTAACAAGAAATTTGTGGAGTGGTTGAAAAACTAGTTTTAATGACTCCAACCTCAGTGTATGTAAACTTCCGACTCCAACTGTAGGTCTATTGACACAAATCCACATGTGGTATGTACACTATAAACACTGTAAGCTACAGTGCACTGCTATACGGTTGACATAGACTATCATACATAAGATATATTTTACAATCCATATTTACATTTATTTATTTTCTTATAAGAATAAAAACTTCAGTGAACCACTTACGTTTTTCTTCATCTGGACCGTTGTTGCATCTTCCTGCAAAATACAAAATACAGAACACATCATAACAGAAGTACATGTAGCCTACTGCAGTGGTTCTATAACCTCTCCTGGAGAACCCCCAGACTTTATGCAGCCTACTGCAGTGGTTCTATAACCTCTCCTGGAGAACCCCCAGACTTTATGTAACCTATTGCAGTGGTTCTCCAACCTCTCCTGGAGAACCCCCAGACTTTATGTAGACTAATGCAGTGGTTCTCCAACCTCTCCTGGAGAACCCCCAGACTTTATGTAGACTACTGCATTGGTTCTCCAACCTCTCCTGGAGAACCCCCAGACTTTATGTAGACTACTGCAGTGGTTCTCCAACCTCTCCTGGAGAACCCCCAGACTTTATGTAACCTACTGCAGTGGTTCTATAACCTCTCCTGAAGAACCCCCAGACTTTATGTAACCTACTGCAGTGGTTCTATAACCTCTCCTGGAGAACCCCCAGAGTTTATGTAACCTACTGCAGTGGTTCTATAACCTCTCCTGAAGAACCCCCAGACGTTATGTAGCCGACTGCAGTGGTTCTATAACCTCTCCTGGAGAACCCCCAGACCTTATGCAGCCTACTGCAGTGGTTCTCTAACCTCTCCTCGAAAACCCTCAGACTTTATTTAGCCTACTGCAGTGGTTCTCCAACATCTCCTGAAGAACCCCCAGACTTTATGTAACCTACTGCAGTGATATCCAGCATTTCCTGGAGAACCCCCAGACTTTATGTAGCCTACTGCAGTGGTTCTATAACCTCTCCCGGAGAACCCTCAGATTTTATGTAACCTACTGCAGTGGTTCTATAACCTCTCCTGAAGAACCCCCAGACTTTATGTAGACTACTGCAGTGGTTCCCCAACCTCTCCTGGAGAACCCCAGACTTTATGTAACCTACTGCAGTGGTTCTATAACCTCTCCTGGAGAACCCCCAGACTTTACTTAGCTTACTGCAGTGGTTCTCTAACATCTCCTTGAGAACCCCCAGACTTACCATGTACAGTGGGCCCCAAAATTACTGGCACCCCTGACTGGCAATGCACAAACAATACTTTTAAAAATATAAACAATATAATTATAGAGATTAACTCAATACCAACATGTGAGAAATACTGGACTTTATTAATGTTTCAATGGAACCAACCAAAATCATACAATTATTTAATACAAAATAAATTTAACCAAAATCAAGGTTTCATAATTATTGGCACTCCTCATTTAGTACTTAGTGCCACCACCTCTGGTATGGATAACAGCATGGTATTTTCCTGTAATGTTTGACAAGGTTAAGGAACACATTTGGAGGGATTTTGTACCATTCCTCTATGCAGATCCTTTCAAGATCCTTCACATTCTTGGGTTTGCGCTTATCAACTGCCCTCTTCCACTCAGCCCACAGGTTTTTGTTTGGATTTAGGTCCAGCGACTGAGATGGCCAGGGCAGAACATTGATTTTGTTGTCACAGAATCATTTCTGTGTGGATCTTGAGGTATGTTTCGGGTCATTGTCTTGTTGGAAAGTCCACCTACGGCCAAGTCCCAGCCTTCTGGCAGAGGCAACCAGATTGTCAGCCAAAATTGCCTGATACTTGGTGGAATTAATTATACTATCAATCTTAACCAGTGCCTCTGGACCTCTGGAATTAAAACAGCCCCAAAACATCACTGACCCCCTCCATATTTCACCGTGGGTATGAGGTGCCTCTCCTTGTATGCATCTCTGTTTCGACTCCAAACATGCCGATGCTGTATCTGACCAAAACGTTACATTTTGGTCTCATCTGACCAGAGCACATTCTTCCAGTCATAATTTAAATGACGTTTGGCAAACTCCAAGCGCTGCGTCTGTGTCTTGGGGTCTGAAAGGGCTTTCTTCTGGCAACCCTTCCAAAGAGCCTGTGGTTGTGGAGGTGGCGTCTGATGGTGCTTTTTGAAACCTGGTGACCTCAAGATGCCACCAAGGCCTGCAATTCTTTCACAGTGATTCTTGGGGATTTTGTTGCTTCTCTCACCATCCTCCTCCCTATCCTGGGGGGGCAAAATGCATTTGCGTCCTCTATCCGTGAGGTTTTCAACTGTTCCATATCTTTTGAATGTTTTAATAATGGCCCTGACAGTGCTCAGTGATATATTCAATCGTTTGTGGATCTTCTTGTAGCCATTACCAGATTCATGAAGGTCTACGACCATCTGTCTCTTTTGAACTGCCAGATCTTTTGTTTTCATCATGGTGTTGGATGACAGCGGGACATTGCATGTGTGTGACCTCATTTTTATACCCTAGTGAAACAGGAAGTGATGTAATGGCTCAATATAGTTCCTTAAGACTTAGATAAACTTAAATAAGTGGAATTTAATTTGTGGTTTAATTTTGGTAGATGTTATTTACAATAATCTTTAAGGGTGCCATTAATTGTGAAACCTTGATTTGGAGGACATTGATTTTTAATTAAATCAATAAATGATTTTGGTTGGTTCCATTGAAACATTAATAAAGTACAGTATTTCTCACATGTTGGTATTTTGAGTTTATCTCTATAATTATATTGTTTATATTTGTTTAAGTATTGTTTGTGCATTGCCAGTCAAGGGTGCCAGTCATTTTGGAGCCCACTGTATTTGGCTAAGGTAAACTTCCGGCTTCAACTGTATTCACCCCCTTTGCTATGAAACCCCTAAATAAGATCTGGTACAACCTATTACCTTCAGAAGTCACATACTTAGTTAAATAAAGTCCACCTGTGTTCAATCTAAGTGTCACATGATCTCAGTATACGTACACCTGTTCTGAAAGGCCCCAGAGTCTGCAACACCACTAAGCAAGGGGCACCACCAAGCAAGCGGCACCATGAAGACCAAGGAGCTCTCCAAACAGGTCAGGGACAAAGTTGTGGAGAAGTACAGATCAGAGTTGGGTTATAAAAAAAAATCAGAAACTTTGAACATCCCACGGAGCACCATTAAATCCATTATTAAAAAATGGAAAGAATATGGCACCACAACAAACCTGCCAAGAGAGGGCCGCCCACCGAAACTCACGGACCAAGCAAGGAGGGCATTAATCAGAGAGGCAAAAAAGAGACCAAAGATAACCCTGAAGGAGCTGCAAAGCTCCACATCAGAGATTGTAGTACCTGTCCATGGGACTACTTTAAGCTGTACACCACACAAAGCTGGGCTTTATGGAAGAGTGGACAGAAAAAAGCCATTGCTTAAAGAAAAAAATAAGCAAACACGTTTGGTGTTCACCAAAAGGCATGTGGGAGATTCCCCAAACATATGGAAGAAGGTACTCTGGTCAGATGAGACTAAAATTGAGCTTTTTGGCCATCAAGGAAAACGCTATGTCTGGCGCAAACCCAACACCTCTCATCACCCCGAGAACACCATCCCCACAGTGAAGCATGGTGGTGGCAGCAGCATCATGCTGTGGGGATGTTTTTAATCTGCAGGAACTGGGAAACTGGTCAGAATTGAAGGAATGATGGATGGCGCTAAATACAAGGAAATTCTTGAGGGAAACCTGTTTCAGTCTTCCAGAGACTTGAGACTGGGACGTAGGTTCAGGTTCCAGCAGGACAATGACCCTAAGCATACTGCTAAAGCAACACTCGAGTAGTTTAAGGGGAAACATTTAAATGTCTTAGAATGGCCTAGTCAAAGCCCAGACCTCAATCCAATTGAGAATCTGTGATATGAGTTAAAGATTGCTGTACACCAGCGAAACCCATCCAACTTGAAGGAGTTGGAGCAGTTTTGCCTTGAAGAATGGGCAAAAATCCCAGTGGCTAGATGTGCCAAGCTTATAGAGAAATACCCCAAGAGACTTGCAGCTCTAATTGCTGCAAAACGTGGCTCTACAAAGTACTGACTTTGGGAGGGTGAATAGTTATCCACGCCAAATTTTTCTGTTTTTTTTTGTCTTATTTTTTGTTTGTTTCACAATAAAAAAATATGTTGCATCTTCAAAGCGGTAGGCATGTTGTGTCAATCAAATGATACAAACCACCCAAAAAATCTATTTTAATTCCAGGTTGTAAGGCAACAAAATAGGAAAAATGCCAAGGGGGGTGAATACTTTCGCAAGCCACTGTAGAACGTCAGACACCAACACAGACGAAGCATCGACATCTGTGGTGACATTTACTTTGACATTTTTTATAGAATTATATTGCACTGATAATCGGATACTGTGGGTTGGACTCAAAATACTATTAATCTGACTTGAAATACTAGTAACATGACTTGAAATACTAGTAACCTGACTTGAAATACTATTAACCTGACTTGAAATACTTGTAACCTGACTTGAAATACTAGTAACATGACTTGAAATACTATTAAACTGACTTGAAATACTATTAACCTGACTTGAAATACTAGTAACCTGACTTGATATACTAGTAACCTGACTTGAAATACTAGTAACCTGACTTGAAATACTATTAACCTGACTTGAAATACTATTAACCTGACTTGAAATACTATTAACCTGACTTGAAATACTAGTAACCTGACTTGATATACTAGTAACCTGACTTGAAATACTATTAACCTGACTTGAAATACTATTAACCTGACTTGAAATACTATTAACCTGACTTGAAATACTAGTAACCTGACTTGAAATACTAGTAACCTGACTTGAAATACTAGTAACCTGACTTGAAATACTAGTAACCTGACTTGAAATACTAGTAACCTGACTTGAAATTCTAGTAACCTGACTTGAAATACTAGTAACCTGATTTGAAATACTAGTAACCTGACATGAAATACTATTAACCTGACTTGAAATACTAGTAACCTGACTTGAAATACTAGTAACCTAACTTGAAATACTCATATTGAGTTTGAGTAAATGTTTTATTTTTAAAGGGACAGTGCATATTAACGTTTCTATACAGAAACCCAGCCTATAAAACCCCAAACAGCAAGCCATGCAGAAGTAGAAGCACTGAGTAGCTAATCTGGATAGATCGCGAGGCTGTAGCAAACAAACACTATCCACTTTTATAAAAAAATCACATGAAGAAAAAAAAAAGACAATTGTCTCAGAAATGACCTCGTGGCTTACTTCAAAAGCTCCATGATGCATAACCAGTCATGAAGATGATGAATGAATACTTTACCCGAAGCGTCCTCTCCAGGCTCGCAGAACTGTTGAGGGGCACACCAGCATATCGACAGGACATTGAAGAGGGTAAAAACGGTTAAAAACGTCTTGTATTCCGTTGCATCCATAGTGATGTGGCAGGATTGGTACAGAGTGGAACAGGTCTGCTATACACTCTGTAATTACACTACACTACTTCCCACAGATTAAATTCCTCTGTCTCTCTCTCCTTCCTCCCACAGATGAAAAAGTTCTCTCTCTCTCTCTCTCTCTCTCTCTCTTTCTCCTACCTCTCACAGATGAAAACGTTTTCTTCTCTCTCTCTCTCTCTCTCTCTCTCTCTCTCTCTCTCTCTCTCTCTCTCTCATTCGCTCTCATTTGCTCTCATTCGCTCTCTCTCTCTCATTCTCTCTCTGTCTCTCTGTCTCTCTCCTACCTTCCACAGTTGAAAAACGTTTCTTTTCTCCCTCTCTCCCTCTCCCCTTGAACCCCCACAGCCAGGAAAATCAAGAGAATACTCTTCCAGTAGATCATATTACAGAAGACATCCAGGGTGTGTGTGTGTGTGTGTGTGTGTGTGTGTGTGTGTGTGTGTGTGTGTGTGTGTGTGTGTGTGTGTGTGTGTGTGTGTGTGTGTGTGTGTGTGTGTGTGTGTGTGTGTGTGTGTGTGTGTGTGTGTGTTGGCGGGAAGACAAAAGAGGAACATGTCCTTACTGTGTGTGTTGAACGGGTGGATTAAATGTAAAGATCTCTTGGTTTATACTTTGTGACGTCAGAGAGAAGCGTCTCTTATTACTGGAAGCTGTCTGAGGAATTTCAGGTCTGTTTGTGCATGGTGTGTGTGTGTGCATAGTGTGTGTGTGTGTGTGTGTGTGTGTGCATGGTGTGTGTGTGTGTGTGTGCATGGTGTGTATCTCAGTGTGTTGGCAGTATATCTAGTCCCCAGAGAGGTTGTCCAGGAGACAGCGGAACTTAAAATGGAAAACCACAATAAAAGTCTGTCCCTGCATCCCCCAATGACACTACCAGCCAGGTTAAATAAAACATTAAATAAAAACGAACTTTTAACCTCTTCATTTTCTGGTTTCTTACAACCTCATGCTAATCGCATTAGCCTACGTTAGCTCAACCGTCCAGAAGTAGTAGTTTTAACCACTCGGTATTTAAATGAATAAAACTTAAATCTATGTTTACTTTCACTTCACACACAGACGTTTAGCCCCCTCCAGTCTGAAACGTTTGACTCTGAAGTGGGACCGTGATACCTTGTTGGTCCTATATAGTGCACTACTTTAGACCAGGGCCCATAGGGAATAGGGTGCACTACTTTAGACCAGGGCCCATAGGGAATAGGGTGCACTACTTTTGACCAGGGCCCATAGGGAATATGTAGGGTTTAGTGTTCCGTTTGGGATGCTGCCTTAGTCATCACAAAATATCATCTAAATTATTATTATTATTATTCTTTTTACGGTTAATAAATAACTACTGAAACAATTTTACAATCATGTCTTTATCATACTAAAGTTCACTCTGCCTGCAAACACAGTCACTGTCAATACAACTCAATGTAAAACTAGTGTCCATTGATAACAGCTCTGAAGACCCTCTCCTCTATTAAACAGGCTAATAAAAACACAGCCATTGTTGCCAGGAATGTGAGGTATGTTACTCAGGGAGCCTTCTGAGGTATGGAGGGATACCTTAAGGAAACATACATAGAAACACACACACACACACACCGAGCACACACACACACACACATTCCGAGTTGGTATGCACAATTTCTCCACCGCGGGGGAAAACACAGGGGACTTCTCAGACTGTAGAAACAGCCTGCATGTTGCTTTATGAGAGCAGCTCACACTACTACTGGGTTACAATTAGACTGTAAGGCTCGTATGAATGTCCTGCTTAACTCTTATGGATCCCTTCATGCGCCTCCCTTTAGCGGGATTGATTTGACAACATCCAGTGAAATTGTAATGCGCCAAATTTAAACTACAGGAATATCAATATTCAACATTCACGAAATATATATTTGTAATATATCAAAATAAAGCTTAACTTCTTGTTAATCCAGCCGCTGTGTCAGATTTCAAAAAAGCTTTATGGCGAAAGCAGACCACGCGATTATCTGAGGACAGTGCCCCGCATACAAACACATGAAAATCAGATTTCAACTAGGCAGGTGCGCGACAAAAGTCAGAAATAGTGATATAATTAATGCCTTACCTTTTGAAGATCTTCTTCTGTTGGCACTCCAAAATGTCCCAGAAACATCACAAATGGTCCTTTTGTTCGATATTGTCCTTCTTTATGTCCCAAAAATGTTCATTTATTTGGCGCGTTTCATTCAGAAATACACCAGTTTCAACTCGCCCAACATGCCTACAAAGTATCTAATAAGTTACCTGTAAACTTAGTCCAAACATTTCAAACAACTTTCTGTTCAAATAATTGTATATCTTGATGATAATAATCAATAATCAATACGCCTTGACTAATGCCCAAGGTTTGTAAGACAATGGGTTAAATAATTAGGCAAGGACTCAGCTTTCTGCAAAAGGTTTCTGTAGCTTTATTCAGAGAACGTTCTGAGGTCAAGATAACAAAACAGTCATTATATAGTTTCTTGCTTACTTACGCACATGCATTTACACACAAACTGTTGGTGAACTACATCCCCCATTGACTTCCCACACTGTTTATCACTATCCAGCTCAGCCTGTTCCTTTCCCTCAAGGTTAGGAACCCCTTGAAGTTTCTACTCCCTTTACCATCTGGCCCCTGCCCTCTTGGGCCCACTACATACTCACACACATTTCTCTCCCTCTCCAGCCTCTACTAGACTTTCTGGGACTAATCGATCATTACATTGATTATTTATTAACCATACTACATGACTTATAATTCATAATGGTTTATTGATTCATTTACCTTTATTAGATAATTCTCTTATCACTTTCCTAATCCAACCTCAGGTAAAAACGTAAATAATCGATCAAATTTAAGACGGAATAAACTGTTTCTAATACCGGATAAAAACAAAGTGAAGCGCGTTCCAGTTCACGCGCACCAAAACAGTGGAGTCCACCTGGAGTGACACTTACAATGAATAGCACTACTTCCTCATTTCTTAAAAGAAAAACATCAACCAATTTCTAAAGACTGTTCACATCTACTGGAAGCCATAGGAACTGCAACCAGGTTCCTCATAAATAGGTCTTTCAATAGAAACCCTTTGGGAAACACAATGACCTCAAAAAAAGAATTTCCTGGATGGATTGTGCTCGGGGTTGTGCCTGCCAAATCAGTTATGTTATACTCACAGACATTATTCTAACAGTTTTAGAAACTTCAGAGTGTTTTCTATCCAAATCTACTAATTATATGCATATCCTAGCTTCTGGGCCTGAGTAGCAGGCAGTTTACTTTGGGCATGCTTTTCATCCGTATGTGAAAATACTGCCCCTTAGCCCAAAGAGGTTTTAATGTAGTGTAAGGCTCGTATGAATGTCCTGCTTATTGTAATGTAAGACTCGTATGAATGTCCTGCTTAATGTAATGTAAGACTCGTATGAACGTCCTGCTTATTGTAGTGTAAGACTCGTATGAATGTCCTGCTTATTGTAGTGTAAGACTCGTATGAATGTCCTGCTTAATGTAATGTAAGACTCGTATGAACGTCCTGCTTATTGTAGTGTAAGACTCGTATGAATGTCCTGCTTAATGTAGTATAAGACTCGTATGAACGTCCTGCTTAATGTAGTGTAAGACTCGTATGAACGTCCTGCTTAATGTAGTGTAAGACTCGTATGAATGTCCTGCTTAATGTAGTATAAGACTCGTATGAACGTCCTGCTTAATGTAGTGTAAGACTCGTATGAACGTCCTGCTTAATGTAATGTTTGTTATCATCGACTGCATTATACTTTTTTTTAAACACTTCAACCAGTAAAATGCTCTTCGGCTAGCTTTTTATTTAATCGGGTAAATTGACTGAGAACACGTTCTCATTTCCAGCAATGACCTGGGGAATAGTAACAGGGGAGAGGAGATCATTTGGAAGCTGGGGATGATTAGGTGGCCTCCTTACATTTTCCCTGACACCCAAAAGTACTTGTCACGTTTTGAATGCTTAGCAAGACAGGAAAATGGTCCAATTCCCACACTAAACAGAGAACATCCCTGGTCATCCCTACTGCCTCTGATCTGGAGGACTCACTAAACAGAGAACATCCCTGGTCATCCCTACTGCCTCTGATCTGGAGGACTCACTAAACAGAGAACATCCCTGGTCATCCTTACTGCCTCTGATCTGGAGGACTCACTAAACAGAGAACATCCCTGGTCATCCCTACTGCCTCTGATCTGGTGGACTCACTAAACAGAGAACATCCCTGGTCATCTCTACTGCCTCTGATCTGGAGGACTCACTAAACAGAGAACATCCCTGGTCCTCCCTACTGCCTCTGATCTGGAGGACTCACTAAACAGAGAACATCCCTGGTCATCCCTACTGCCTCTGATCTGGAGGACTCACTAAACAGAGAACATCCCTGGTCCTCCCTACTGCCTCTGATCTGGAGGACTCACTAAACAGAGAACATCCCTGGTCATCCCTACTGCCTCTGATCTGGAGGACTCACTAAACAGAGAACATCCCTGGTCATCCCTACTGCCTCTGATCTGGTGGACTCACTAAACAGAGAACATCCCTGGTCATCTCTACTGCCTCTGATCTGGAGGACTCACTAAACAGAGAACATCCCTGGTCCTCCCTACTGCCTCTGATCTGGAGGACTCACTAAACAGAGAACATCCCTGGTCATCCCTACTGCCTCTGATCTGGAGGACTCACTAAACAGAGAACATCCCTGGTCCTCCCTACTGCCTCTGATCTGGAGGACTCACTAAACAGAGAACATCCCTGGTCATCCCTACTGCCTCTGATCTGGAGGACTCACTAAACAGAGAACATCCCTGGTCATCCCTACTGCCTCTGATCTGGAGGACTCACTAAACAGAGAACATCCCTGGTCCTCCCTACTGCCTCTGATCTGGAGGACTCACTAAACAGAGAACATCCCTGGTCATCCCTACTGCCTCTGATCTGGAGGACTCACTAAACAGAGAACATCCCTGGTCATCCTTACTGCCTCTGATCTGGTGGACTCACTAAACAGAGAACATCCCTGGTCATCCCTACTGCCTCTGATCTGGAGGACTCACTAAACAGAGAACATCCCTGGTCCTCCCTACTGCCTCTGATCTGGAGGACTCACTAAACAGATAACATCCCTGGTCCTCCCTACTGCCTCTGATCTGGAGGACTCACTAAACAGAGAACATCCCTGGTCATCCCTACTGCCTCTGATCTGGAGGACTCACTAAACAGAGAACATCCCTGGTCCTCCCTACTGCCTCTGATCTGGAGGACTCACTAAACAGAGAACATCCCTGGTCATCCCTACTGCCTCTGATCTGGAGGAATCACTAAACAGAGAACATCCCTGGTCATCCCTACTGCCTCTGATCTGGTGGACTCACTAAACAGAGAACATCCCTGGTCATCTCTACTGCCTCTGATCTGGAGGACTCACTACTCACGATTTCAAAAAAGCTTTATGGCGAAAGCAGACCACGCGATTATCTGAGGACAGTGCCCCGCATACAAACACATGAAAATCAGATTTCAACTAGGCAGGTGCGCGACAAAAGTCAGAAATAGTGATATAATTAATGCCTTACCTTTTGAAGATCTTCTTCTGTTGGCACTCCAAAATGTCCCAGAAACATCACAAATGGTCCTTTTGTTCGATATTGTCCTTCTTTATGTCCCAAAAATGTTCATTTATTTGGCGCGTTTCATTCAGAAATACACCAGTTTCAACTCGCCCAACATGCCTACAAAGTATCTAATAAGTTACCTGTAAACTTAGTCCAAACATTTCAAACAACTTTCTGTTCAAATAATTGTATATCTTGATGATAATAATCAATAATCAATACGCCTTGACTAATGCCCAAGGTTTGTAAGACAATGGGTTAAATAATTAGGCAAGGACTCAGCTTTCTGCAAAAGGTTTCTGTAGCTTTATTCAGAGAACGTTCTGAGGTCAAGATAACAAAACAGTCATTATATAGTTTCTTGCTTACTTACGCACATGCATTTACACACAAACTGTTGGTGAACTACATCCCCCATTGACTTCCCACACTGTTTATCACTATCCAGCTCAGCCTGTTCCTTTCCCTCAAGGTTAGGAACCCCTTGAAGTTTCTACTCCCTTTACCATCTGGCCCCTGCCCTCTTGGGCCCACTACATACTCACACACATTTCTCTCCCTCTCCAGCCTCTACTAGACTTTCTGGGACTAATCGATCATTACATTGATTATTTATTAACCATACTACATGACTTATAATTCATAATGGTTTATTGATTCATTTACCTTTATTAGATAATTCTCTTATCACTTTCCTAATCCAACCTCAGGTAAAAACGTAAATAATCGATCAAATTTAAGACGGAATAAACTGTTTCTAATACCGGATAAAAACAAAGTGAAGCGCGTTCCAGTTCACGCGCACCAAAACAGTGGAGTCCACCTGGAGTGACACTTACAATGAATAGCACTACTTCCTCATTTCTTAAAAGAAAAACATCAACCAATTTCTAAAGACTGTTCACATCTACTGGAAGCCATAGGAACTGCAACCAGGTTCCTCATAAATAGGTCTTTCAATAGAAACCCTTTGGGAAACACAATGACCTCAAAAAAAGAATTTCCTGGATGGATTGTGCTCGGGGTTGTGCCTGCCAAATCAGTTATGTTATACTCACAGACATTATTCTAACAGTTTTAGAAACTTCAGAGTGTTTTCTATCCAAATCTACTAATTATATGCATATCCTAGCTTCTGGGCCTGAGTAGCAGGCAGTTTACTTTGGGCATGCTTTTCATCCGTATGTGAAAATACTGCCCCTTAGCCCAAAGAGGTTTTAATGTAGTGTAAGGCTCGTATGAATGTCCTGCTTATTGTAATGTAAGACTCGTATGAATGTCCTGCTTAATGTAATGTAAGACTCGTATGAACGTCCTGCTTATTGTAGTGTAAGACTCGTATGAATGTCCTGCTTATTGTAGTGTAAGACTCGTATGAATGTCCTGCTTAATGTAATGTAAGACTCGTATGAACGTCCTGCTTATTGTAGTGTAAGACTCGTATGAATGTCCTGCTTAATGTAGTATAAGACTCGTATGAACGTCCTGCTTAATGTAGTGTAAGACTCGTATGAACGTCCTGCTTAATGTAGTGTAAGACTCGTATGAATGTCCTGCTTAATGTAGTATAAGACTCGTATGAACGTCCTGCTTAATGTAGTGTAAGACTCGTATGAACGTCCTGCTTAATGTAATGTTTGTTATCATCGACTGCATTATACTTTTTTTTAAACACTTCAACCAGTAAAATGCTCTTCGGCTAGCTTTTTATTTAATCGGGTAAATTGACTGAGAACACGTTCTCATTTCCAGCAATGACCTGGGGAATAGTAACAGGGGAGAGGAGATCATTTGGAAGCTGGGGATGATTAGGTGGCCTCCTTACATTTTCCCTGACACCCAAAAGTACTTGTCACGTTTTGAATGCTTAGCAAGACAGGAAAATGGTCCAATTCCCACACTAAACAGAGAACATCCCTGGTCATCCCTACTGCCTCTGATCTGGAGGACTCACTAAACAGAGAACATCCCTGGTCATCCCTACTGCCTCTGATCTGGAGGACTCACTAAACAGAGAACATCCCTGGTCATCCTTACTGCCTCTGATCTGGAGGACTCACTAAACAGAGAACATCCCTGGTCATCCCTACTGCCTCTGATCTGGTGGACTCACTAAACAGAGAACATCCCTGGTCATCTCTACTGCCTCTGATCTGGAGGACTCACTAAACAGAGAACATCCCTGGTCCTCCCTACTGCCTCTGATCTGGAGGACTCACTAAACAGAGAACATCCCTGGTCATCCCTACTGCCTCTGATCTGGAGGACTCACTAAACAGAGAACATCCCTGGTCCTCCCTACTGCCTCTGATCTGGAGGACTCACTAAACAGAGAACATCCCTGGTCATCCCTACTGCCTCTGATCTGGAGGACTCACTAAACAGAGAACATCCCTGGTCATCCCTACTGCCTCTGATCTGGTGGACTCACTAAACAGAGAACATCCCTGGTCATCTCTACTGCCTCTGATCTGGAGGACTCACTAAACAGAGAACATCCCTGGTCCTCCCTACTGCCTCTGATCTGGAGGACTCACTAAACAGAGAACATCCCTGGTCATCCCTACTGCCTCTGATCTGGAGGACTCACTAAACAGAGAACATCCCTGGTCCTCCCTACTGCCTCTGATCTGGAGGACTCACTAAACAGAGAACATCCCTGGTCATCCCTACTGCCTCTGATCTGGAGGACTCACTAAACAGAGAACATCCCTGGTCATCCCTACTGCCTCTGATCTGGAGGACTCACTAAACAGAGAACATCCCTGGTCCTCCCTACTGCCTCTGATCTGGAGGACTCACTAAACAGAGAACATCCCTGGTCATCCCTACTGCCTCTGATCTGGAGGACTCACTAAACAGAGAACATCCCTGGTCATCCTTACTGCCTCTGATCTGGTGGACTCACTAAACAGAGAACATCCCTGGTCATCCCTACTGCCTCTGATCTGGAGGACTCACTAAACAGAGAACATCCCTGGTCCTCCCTACTGCCTCTGATCTGGAGGACTCACTAAACAGATAACATCCCTGGTCCTCCCTACTGCCTCTGATCTGGAGGACTCACTAAACAGAGAACATCCCTGGTCATCCCTACTGCCTCTGATCTGGAGGACTCACTAAACAGAGAACATCCCTGGTCCTCCCTACTGCCTCTGATCTGGAGGACTCACTAAACAGAGAACATCCCTGGTCATCCCTACTGCCTCTGATCTGGAGGAATCACTAAACAGAGAACATCCCTGGTCATCCCTACTGCCTCTGATCTGGTGGACTCACTAAACAGAGAACATCCCTGGTCATCTCTACTGCCTCTGATCTGGAGGAATCACTAAACAGAGAACATCCCTGGTCCTCCCTACTGCCTCTGATCTGGAGGACTCACTAAACAGAGAACATCCCTGGTCATCCCTACTGCCTCTGATCTGGAGGACTCACTAAACAGAGAACATCCCTGGTCCTCCCTACTGCCTCTGATCTGGAGGACTCACTAAACAGAGAACATCCCTGGTCATCCCTACTGCCTCTGATCTGGAGGACTCACTAAACAGAGAACATCCCTGGTCATCCCTACTGCCTCTGATCTGGAGGACTCACTAAACAGAGAACATCCCTGGTCATCCCTACTGCCTCTGATCTGGAGGACTCACTAAACAGAGAACATCCCTGGTCCTCCCTACTGCCTCTGATCTGGAGGACTCACTAAACAGAGAACATCCCTGGTCATCCCTACTGCCTCTGATCTGGAGGACTCACTAAACAGAGAACATCCCTGGTCATCCTTACTGCCTCTGATCTGGTGGACTCACTAAACAGAGAACATCCCTGGTCATCCCTACTGCCTCTGATCTGGAGGACTCACTAAACAGAGAACATCCCTGGTCATCCCTACTGCCTCTGATCTGGAGGACTCACTAAACAGAGAACATCCCTGGTCATCCCTACTGCCTCTGATATGGTGGACTCACTAAACAGAGAACATCCCTGGTCATCCCTACTGCCTCTGATCTGGAGGACTCACTAAACAGAGAACATCCCTGGTCATCCCTACTGCCTCTGATCTGAAGGACTCACTAAACAGAGAACATCCCTGGTCATCCCTACTGCCTCTGATCTGGAGGACTCACTAAACAGAGAACATCCCTGGTCATCCCTACTGCCTCTGATCTGGAGGACTCACTAAACAGACATGCTTACAGTAGTGTGTAAATGATGTCTGAGTGTTGGAGTGTGTCCCTGGCTCTCCGTTAAAAAACAACACGAAAACGGTGCTGTCTGGTTTTCTTAAGGAACGTTTAGTTATTCATACCTTGACTTTTACTTTTGATACTTAAGTAACTTTAAAATCAAATACTTTTTGACTTTTACTCAAGTAGTATTTTACTGGGTGACATTTACTTTTATTTGAGTCATTTACTTTTAAGGTATCTTTACTTTTACTCAAGTATGACAATTGGGTACATTTTCCACCACTAGGTGACCATGATAATATGAGGGCCAGACAGGACTCCTGGGTTAATACCCCTATGATAAGTACCCTGGGATCTGTAGTGACCACAGAGAGTCAGGACACCAGGGTTAATACCCCTATGATAAGTACCCTGGGTTCTGTAGTGACCACAGAGAGACAGGACTCCTGGGTTAATACCCCTATGATACGTACCCTGGGATCTGTAGTGACCACAGAGAGACAGGACTCCTGGGTTAATACCCCTATGATAAGTACCCTGGGATCTGTAGTGACCACAGAGAGTCAGGACTCCGGGGTTAATACCCCTATGATAAGTACCCTGGGATCTGTAGTGACCACAGAGAGACAGGACACCAGGGTTAATACCCCTATGATAAGTACCCTGGGATCTGTAGTGACCACAGAGAGTCAGGACTCCTGGGTTAATACCCCTATGATAAGTACCCTGGGATCTGTAGTGACCACAGAGAGACAGGACACCAGGGTTAATACCCCTATGATAAGTACCCTGGGATCTGTAGTGACCACAGAGAGTAGGGACTCCTGGGTTAATACCCCTATGATAAGTACCCTGGGATCTGTAGTGACCACAGAGAGTCAGGACTCCGGGGTTAATACCCCTATGATAAGTACCCTGTGATCTGTAGTGACCACAGAGAGTCAGGACTCTGGGGTTAATACCCCTATGATAAGTACCCTGGGATCTGTAGTGACCACAGAGAGTCAGGACTCTGGGGTTAATACCCCTATGATAAGTACCCTGGGATCTGTAGTGACCACAGAGAGTCAGGACTCCGGGGTTAATACCCCTATGATAAGTACCCTGGGATCTGTAGTGACCACAGAGAGACAGGACACCAGGGTTAATACCCCTATGATAAGTACCCTGGGATCTGTAGTGACCACAGAGAGTCAGGGACTCCGGGGTTAATACCCCTATGATAAGTACCCTGGGATCTGTAGTGACCACAGAGAGTCGGGACTCTGGGGTTAATACCCCTATGATAAGTACCCTGGGATCTGAGGTGACCACAGAGAGTCAGGACTCTGGGGTTAATACCCCTATGATAAGTACCCTGGGATCTGAGGTGACCACAGAGAGTCAGGACTCTGGGGTTAATACCCCTATGATAAGTACCCTGGGATCTGTAGTGACCACAGAGAGTCAGGACTCCTGGGTTAATACCCCTATGATAAGTACCCTGGGATCTGTAGGTGGACCACAGAGAGTCAGGGACTCCTGGGTTAATACCCCTATGATAAGTACCCTGGGATCTGTAGTGACCACAGAGAGACAGGACTCCGGGGTTAATACCCCTATGATAAGTACCCTGGGATCTGTAGTGACCACAGAGAGTCAGGACTCCGGGGTTAATACCCCTATGATAAGTACCCTGGGATCTGTAGGTGACCACAGAGAGTCAGGGACACCAGGGTTAATACCCCTATGATAAGTACCCTGGGATCTGTAGTGACCACAGAGAGACAGGACTCCGGGGTTAATACCCCTATGATAAGTACCCTGGGTTCTGTAGTGACCACAGAGAGTCAGGACACCAGGGTTAATACCCCTATGATAAGTACCCTGGGATCTGTAGTGACCACAGAGAGTCAGGACTCTGGGGTTAATACCCCTATGATAAGTACCCTGGGATCTGTAGGTGACCACAGAGAGTCAGGACTCTGGGGTTAATACCCCTATGATAAGTACCCTGGGATCTGAGGTGACCACAGAGAGTCAGGACGCTGGGGTTAATACCCCTATGATAAGTACCCTGGGATCTGTAGTGACCACAGAGAGTCAGGACTCTGGGGTTAATACCCCTATGATAAGTACCCTGGGATCTGTAGTGACCACAGAGAGTCAGGACTCTGGGGTTAATACCCCTATGATAAGTACCCTGGGATCTGTAGTGACCACAGAGAGTCAGGACTCTGGGGTTAATACCCCTATGATAAGTACCCTGGGATCTGTAGTGACCACAGAGAGACAGGACACCAGGGTTAATACCCCTATGATAAGTACCCTGGGATCTGTAGTGACCACAGAGAGTCAGGACTCTGGGGTTAATACCCCTATGATAAGTACCCTGGGATCTGTAGTGACCACAGAGAGTCAGGACTCTGGGGTTAATACCCCTATGATAAGTACCCTGGGTTCTGTAGTGACCACAGAGAGTCAGGACTCTGGGGTTAATACCCCTATGATAAGTACCCTGGGATCTGTAGGTGACCACAGAGAGACAGGGACTCCTGGGTTAATACCCCTATGATAAGTACCCTGGGATCTGTAGTGACCACAGAGAGACAGGACTCCTGGGTTAATACCCCTATGATAAGTACCCTGGGATCTGTAGTGACCACAGAGAGTCAGGACTCTGGGGTTAATACCCCTATGATAAGTACCCTGGGTTCTGTAGTGACCACAGAGAGTCAGGACTCTGGGGTTAATACCCCTATGATAAGTACCCTGGGATCTGTAGTGACCACAGAGAGTCAGGACTCTGGGGTTAATACCCCTATGATAAGTACCCTGGGATCTGTAGTGACCACAGAGAGTCAGGACTCTGGGGTTAATACCCCTATGATAAGTACCCTGGGATCTGAGGTGACCACAGAGAGTCAGGACTCTGGGGTTAATACCCCTATGATAAGTACCCTGGGTTCTGTAGTGACCACAGAGAGTCAGGACTCTGGGGTTAATACCCCTATGATAAGTACCCTGGGATCTGAGGTGACCACAGAGAGTCAGGACTCTGGGGTTAATACCCCAATGAAAAGTACCCTGGGATCTGTAGTGACCACAGAGAGACAGGACTCCTGGGTTAATACCCCTATGATAAGTACCCTGGGATCTGTAGTGACCACAGAGAGTCAGGACTCCTGGGGTTAATACCCCTATGATAAGTACCCTGGGATCTGTAGTGACCACAGAGAGACAGGACTCCGGGGTTAATACCCCTATGATAAGTACCCTGGGATCTGTAGTGACCACAGAGAGTCAGGACTCCGGGGTTAATACCCCTATGATAAGTACCCTGGGATCTGTAGGTGACCACAGAGAGTCAGGGACTCCTGGGTTAATACCCCTATGATAAGTACCCTGGGATCTGTAGGTGACCACAGAGAGACAGGACTCCGGAGTTAATACCCCTATGATAAGTACCCTGGGATCTCTAGTGACCACAGAGCGACAGGACTCCTGGGTTAATACCCCTATGATAAGTACCCTGGGATCTGTAGTGACCACAGAGAGTCAGGACTCTGGGGTTAATACCCCTATGATAAGTACCCTGGGATCTGTAGTGACCACAGAGAGTCAGGACTCTGGGGTTAATACCCCTATGATAAGTACCCTGGGATCTGAGGTGACCACAGAGAGTCAGGACTCTGGGGTTAATACCCCTATGATAAGTACCCTGGGTTCTGTAGTGACCACAGAGAGTCAGGACTCTGGGGTTAATACCCCTATGATAAGTACCCTGGGATCTGAGGTGACCACAGAGAGTCAGGACTCTGGGGTTAATACCCCAATGAAAAGTACCCTGGGATCTGTAGTGACCACAGAGAGACAGGACTCCTGGGTTAATACCCCTATGATAAGTACCCTGGGATCTGTAGTGACCACAGAGAGTCAGGACTCCTGGGTTAATACCCCTATGATAAGTACCCTGGGATCTGTAGTGACCACAGAGAGACAGGACTCCGGGGTTAATACCCCTATGATAAGTACCCTGGGATCTGTAGTGACCACAGAGAGACAGGACTCCGGGGTTAATACCCCTATGATAAGTACCCTGGGATCTGAGGTGACCACAGAGAGTAGGGACTCCTGGGTTAATACCCCTATGATAAGTACCCTGGGATCTGAGGTGACCACAGAGAGACAGGACTCCGGGGTTAATACCCCTATGATAAGTACCCTGGGATCTCTAGTGACCACAGAGCGACAGGACTCCTGGGTTAATACCCCTATGATAAGTACCCTGGGATCTGTAGTGACCACAGAGAGTCAGGACTCCTGGGTTAATACCCCTATGATAAGTACCCTGGGATCTGTAGTGACCACAGAGAGACAGGACTCCTGGGTTAATACCCCTATGATAAGTACCCTGGGATCTGTAGTGACCACAGAGAGTCAGGACTCCTGGGTTAATACCCCTATGATAAGTACCCTGGGATCTGTAGTGACCACAGAGAGACAGGACTCCTGTTTAACGTCTCATCCAAAAGACAACATCCTACACAGGAATATACATATTTTTTAGACCAGAGGAAAGAGTGGCTCCTACTTGCCCTCCAACACCACTTCAGCAGCATCTGGTCTCCCATCCAGGGACTGACCAGGACCAACCCTGCTTAGCTTCAGAATCAAGCCAGCAGTGGGAAGCAGGGTGCTATGCTGCTGACATAGACTGATATCCAAACAGTATTATCTCAATGAGCGTGAGCATTCTAACTAACAACTGCTGCATCCAGTAACCCTCTAACCCTAACCCTCTACAGTGTAACCCTCTACACTGTAACCCTCTACACTGTAACCCTCTACACTGTAACCCTCTACACTGTAACCCTCTACACTGTAACCCTCTACACTGTAACCCTCTACACTGTAACCCTCTACAGTGTAACCCTCTACAGTGTAACCCGCTACACTATTACCCTCTACACTGTAACCCTCAACACTGTAACCCTCTACACTGTAACCCTCTACACTGTAACCCTCAACACTGTAACCCTCTACACTGTTACCCTCTACACTGTAACCCTCTACACTGTAACCCTCAACACTGTAACCCTCTACACTGTAACCCTCTACACTGTAACCCTCAACACTGTAACCCTCTACACTGTAACCCTAACCCTCTACACTGTAACCCTCTACACTGTAACCCTCTACACTGTAACCCTCTACACTGTAACCCTCTACACTGTAACCCTCTACACTGTAACCCTCAACACTGTAACCCTCTACACTGTTACCCTCTACACTGTAACCCTCTACACTGTAACCCTCTACACTGTAACCCTCTACACTGTAACCCTCTACACTGTAACCCTCTACACTGTAACCCTCTACACTGTAACCCTCTACACTGTAACCCTGTACACTGTTACCCTCTACACTGTAACCCTCTACACTGTAACCCTCTACACTGTTACCCTCAACACTGTAACCCTCTACACTGTAACCCTCTACACTGTTACCCTCAACACTGTAACCCTCTACACTGTAACCCTCCACTGTACCCTCACACTGTAACCCTCTACACTGTTACCCTCAACACTGTAACCCTCTACACTGTAACCCTCTACACTGTAACCCTCTACACGTGTAACCCTCTACACTGTAACCCTCTACACTGTAACCCTCTACACTGTAACCCTCTACACTGTTACCCTCAACACTGTAACCCTCTACACTGTAACCCTAACCTTATACAGTGTAACCCTCTACACTGTAACCCTCTACACTGTAACCCTCTACACTGTTACCCTCTACACTGTAACCCTCTACACTGTAACCCTCTACACTGTAACCCTCTACACTGTTACCCTCTACACTGTAACCCTAACCTATACACTGTAACCCTCTACACTGTAACCCTCTACACTGTAACCCTCTACACTGTAACCCTCTACACTGTTACCCTCAACACTGTTAACCCCTCTACAGCTGTAACCCTCACCGTTATACACTGTTACCCTCTACACTGTAACCCTCTACACTGTAACCCTCTACACTGTTACCCTCAACACTGTAACCCTCTACACTGTAACCCTCTACACTGTTACCCTCAACGACCTAACCTGTAACCCTCTACACTGTAACCCTCTACACTGTAACCCTCTACACTGTAACCCTCTACACTGTAACCCTCTACACTGTAACCCTCTACACTGTTACCCTCAACACTGTAACCCTCTACACTGTTACCCTCAACACTGTAACCCTCTACACTGTTACCCTCAACACTGTTACCCTCTACAGTGTAACCCTAACCCTATACACTGTAACCCTCTACACTGTAACCCTCTACACTGTAACCCTCTACACTGTAACCCTCTACACTGTTACCCTCAACACTGTAACCCTATACACTGTTACCCTCTACACTGTAACCCTCTACACTGTAACCCTCTACACTGTAACCCTCTATACTGTAGCCCTCTACACTGTTACCCTCTACACTGTTACCCTCTAACCATAACCCTCACACTGTTACCCTCAACACTGTTACCCTCTACACTGTTACCCTCTACACTGTTACCCTCTACACTGTAACCCTCTACACTGTAACCCTCTACACTGTAGCCCTCTACACTGTAACCCTCTACACTGTTACCCTCTACACTGTTACCCTCAACACTGTAACCCTCTACACTGTAACCCTCTACACTGTTACCCTCAACACTGTAACCCTCAACACTGTAACCCTCTACACTCTAACCGTAACCCTCTACACTCGAACCTTAACCCTCTACACTGTCCTAACCCTCAACACCTGTAACCCTCTACACCTGTAACCCTCTACACTGTAACCCTCTACACTGTTACCCTCTAACACTGTAACCCTCTATACTCGAACCTTAACCCTCTACACTCTAACCTTAACCCTCTACACTCTAACCTTAACCCTCTACACTCTAACCTTAACCCTCTAAACTCTAACCTTAACCCTCTACACTCTAACCTTAACCCTCTACACTCTAACCTTAACCCTCTCCACTCTAACCTTAACCCTCTAAACTCTAACCTTAACCCTCTACACTCTAACCTTAACCCTCTAAACTCTAACCTTAACCCTCTACACTCTAACCTTAACCCTCTATACTCTAACCTTAACCCTCTACACTCTAACCTTAACCCTCTACACTCTAACCTTAACCCTCTACACCGTAACCCTAACCCTCTACACTCTAACCTTAACCCTCTACACTCTAACCTTCACCCTCTACACTCTAACCTTAACCCTCTACACTCTAACCTTAACCCTCTACACTCTAACCTTAACCCTCTACACTCTAACCTTAACCCTCTACACTCTAACCTTAACCCTCTACACTCTAACCCTATACAGCATTCATGGAAAAACTTCCCCTCTGTATACTGAACTACATCTCTTCACAATTGTGGCTATTCTCATCTCATGTTTACACAAATTCAATAAAACAAATATAAATAATGGAACACAATATATATATATATATATATATATCTTATGAAATTAGTGTAATCTGATGGCACAGATTACAACTGTATTAATAAACAGCCATTTGAGGACTGAAACCCAGCTGCCACGTCAGGAGGCCAGTCCACAGTCATGGTAAACACTCCCACCTAGTGGCCAGCGCTGGAACTACAGGCTGCATTTAATCTGACAGCGACACTTCTCCAGTTTGACCGCTAGATGGCGCCACACTCATCGTTTTGTAAATTGGAGAACCTCAATTGCGTTTCCTCGCATTCTCTCTCCTAGCCTCCTTCTCAAAACCCATTGTAGTTAGAAGGTCAGCGGTGGTGAACAGAGGGCTCCCAAGTGGTGCAGGGGTCTGAGGCACTGCATCTCAACGCAAGACGCGTCACAACAGTCCCTGGTTCGATTCTAGGCGGTATCATATCCGGCTGTGATTGGGTGTCCCACAGGGTGGCGCACAATTGGTCCGGGGTAGGCTGTCATTGTAAATAAGAATTTGTTCTGTACTGACTTGCCTAGTTAAATAAAAGTTACCTTTTTTTTTCATACTGTGATCTTCTCATTCATTGGGTTTTGAAAATGGAAGCGAAGCGAGATGTTGGGAGGAATCATGGAACTGCAACTGAGATTCAGATATTTTGAAACACATTGCAAGACATGGTGGAGGCGTGGAGGTCTCTCTTTATGAGGCGGTTAGACCCACCACCCTAGAATAGACTAGAGTACACACACACACACACACACACACACACACACCACCCACCCACCCACCCACCCACACCCACCCACGCACGCACGCACGCACGCACACGCACACGCACACACTAGAGTCACCAGGTGTAGTGCTATGAGAATATGTCTTGGCAAGAAAATCACAGACACGGTCAGCGGGACACAGACACACAAACACACAAACACACACACACACACACACACACGCACGCACGCACGCACACACACACACACACACACACACGCACACAGAGAGAGGTCAGAGGAGCTCTCTCTCTCTCTCTCCATCTATCTATAGAGGTAGGTGTTCAGTTGTGCTGCCCAGTCTGGTGTCTGGGTGATGTTGACAGACGGTCTCCTCACAGCATGGACCAGACTGGTAGGAGCATCATGATGCAACACACACACACACACACACACACACACACACACACACACACACACACACACACACACACACACACACACACACACACACACACACACACACACACACACACACACACACACACACACACACACCTACTCTCTGTTCAACAGGGACAGTCTCATCAAGATCAGGAGCTGTGTGTGTGTGTGTGTGTGTGTGTGTGTGGGTTAAGACTTGAGTGCAGAGTCTTTGGTTTGTTTAGCTTGAGAAAAGGTCTGCCAAGAAAAAGAGAGGAGTGTGTGTGTGTGAGACAGAGACAGACAGAGAGAGAGAGTGGGGGAGAGGGAGAGGGGGAAGGGAGACAGAGAGAGAGAGAGATAGAGAAAGAGAGAGAGAGAAAGAGAGAGATAGAGAAAGAGAGAGTGGGGGAGAGAGAGAGAAAAATGTCAACTCAGATGTGCAGATGTGGAACAGCTGTTGGTCACACACCGCTAACCAAACAAGTCTCTTGCTGAACTAAAGGACATCTACAACTGAACTAATTACATCTACAACTGAACTATACATCTACAACTGAACTATATTACATCTACAACTGAACTATATTACATCTCCAACTGAACTAAATTATATCTACAACTGAACTATATTACATCTACAACTGAACTATATTACATCTACAACTGAACTAAAGGACGTTTACATCCAAAATAAAACATTTTTAGATTTTCCCAGACCTCAAAAGTGGTCTCTTTTTGTGGCTTAAACATTGCTGTAGACTTTAAACATCCAATTTTGTTGTTTTACTATTAAAAAATGTGTGACTTTGAATGCGGAAACTTGTGCTGACATTGCTTCCAGAGGCAGTTTGGAACTCGGTAGTGAGTGTTGCAACCGAAGACAGACGATTTTAAGCGCTTCAGCACTTGGCAGTCCCGTTCTGTGAGCTTGTGTGGCCTACCACTTCTCAGAGGAGCCGTTGTTGCTCCTAGACATTTCCACTTCACAATAACAGCACTTACAGTTGACCAGGGCAGCTCTAGCAGGGCAGATATTTGACAAACTGACGTATTGGAAACGTGGCATCATATGTCACTGCCATGTTGAATATCACTGAGCTCTTCAGTAAGACCATGTTTTTTTACCATTGTTTAACTAGGCAAGTCAAATTCTTATTTACAATGATGGCCTACGAACAGTGGGTTAACTGCCTTGTTCAGGGGCAGAACGACAGATTTGAACCTTGTCAGCTCAGGGATTCAATCTAGCAACCTTTCAGTTACTAGTCCAACGCTCTAACCACTAGGCTACCAGCTCTAACCACTAGGCTACCTGCTCTAACCACTAGACTACCTGCTCTAACCACTAGGCTACCTGCTCTAACCACTAGGCTACCTGCTCTACCCACTAGGCTACCTGCTCTACCCACTAGGCTACCTGCTCTAACCACTAGGCTACCTGCTCTAACCACTAGGCTACCTGCTCTACCCACTAGGCTACCTGCTCTACCCACTAGGCTACCTGCTCTAACCACTAGACTACCTGCTCTAACCACTAGACTACCTGCCGCCACTGTCCACCTGCCAACCTGTTGCTTCCTGCTGGAGATTGCACTGGCTGTGTGCTCAACTCTCTGCTATACCCTCTGCTACCAGCTGTACCCGCTGACTGCGTGCTCTAACCACTGGCTACCTGCTCTAACCACTAGGCTCCTGCTCTAACCACTGCTCCTGCCGCCAGTCCACTGCCAATGTTTTCTATGGAGTTGCATGGCTGTGTGCTCATTTATCCCTCTGTACAGTGCAGTGATGGTGTTAAACCTCTGTGTGTAGTCAGTCCTCTGTACAGTGCGGTGATGGTGTTAAACCTCTGTGTGTAGTCAGTCCTCTGTACAATGTAGTGATGGTGTTAAACCTCTGTGTGTAGTCAGTCCTCTGTACAGTGTAGTGATGGTGTTAAACCTCTGTGTGTAGTCAGTCCTCTGTACAATGTAGTGATGGTGTTAAACCTCTGTGTGTAGTCAGTCCTCTGTACAGTGTAGTGATGGTGTTAAACCTCTGTGTGTAGTCAGTCCTCTGTACAATGTAGTGATGGTGTTAAACCTCTGTGTGTAGTCAGTCCTCTGTACAGTGTAGTGATGGTGTTAAACCTCTGTGTGTAGTCAGTCCTCTGTACAGTGTGGTGATGGTGTTAAACCTCTGTGTGTAGTCAGTCCTCTGTACAGTGTAGTGATGGTGTTAAACCTCTGTGTGGATTTACATTGGCATCATATTTATTTACATAAATAATGTGCACTATCACAACGTAGGAATAAATCCGTCAGTAGATTTTGAAATATTAACTTTATTTACTCATATTTATTTGGACATACATACAGAATAAAACGGCCTAGCAACCGCCTAGCAACCAGGTTAAACTATGAGGTTTATTGGCAAAAGGCTCATTAAAAAACAAATACTCCTCCTTTATCTCCATCTCTCTCTCTCTCTCTGAAAATATCCATGTCAACTGGCACACTATTCCCTACATAGTGCACAACTTTAGACCAGAGCCTTATGGGAAAGTCCTATGGGTCCTGGTCCAAAGTAGTGCACTACATAAGGAATAGGGCTCTAGTTCACTTTGTAGTGCCCTGGTCCAAAGTAGTGCACTACATAAGGAATAGGACTCTAGTTCACTATGTAGGGTCCTGGTCCAAAGTAGTGCACTACATAAGGAATAGGGCTCTAGTTCACTATGTAGTGCCCTGGTCCAAAGTAGTGCACTACATAAGGAATAGGGCTCTAGTTTGCTGTGTAGGGTCCTGGTTCAAAGTAGTGCACTACATAAGGAATAGGGCTCTAGTTCACTATGTAGTGCCCTGGTCCAAAGTAGTGCACTACATAAGGAATAGGGCTCTAGTTCACTATGTAGTGCCCTGGTACAAAGTAGTGCACTACATAAGGAATAGGGCTCTAGTTTGCTGTGTAGGGTCCTGGTTCAAAGTAGTGCACTACATAAGGAATAGGGCTCTAGTTCACTATGTAGTGCCCTGGTTCAAAGTAGTGCACTACATAAGGAATATGGCTCTAGTTTGCTGTGTAGGGTCCTGGTCCAAAGTAGTGCACTACATAAGGAATAGGGCTCTAGTTCACTTTGTAGTGCCCTGGTCCAAAGTAGTGCACTACATAAGGAATAGGGCTCTAGTTTGCTGTGTAGGGTCCTGGTCCAAAGTAGTGCACTACATAAGGAATAGGGCTCTAGTTCG
>NC_138294.1:1807500-1835000 GCF_965601325.2 Salmo salar
CCCATGTAGACCATCAAGCCTTGTTGACATTGGCAGTTTGAAGTGACTCAAATCCATTTTTTCGCTTATCCGGTTTGTATCTTTTCTTGTTCCTGGATTCTGAACAGCCAAAAAAGCACATGGAATCAGATATTTCAAGCCACATTCAAATCTGATCCCTGGCGATGTGACTTGTGTCTGAACGGTCAAATCTGATCCCTGGCGATGTGACTTGTGTCTGAAGGGATCTGAATCTGATTTATTTACCCTCAAGTGGTTTTTAGACTGTTATTTGGCACATCTTGTTGCTTTGCAGTTTGACAAGAACATGTGGTAGCTAGCTTGTTAATTATTTACAAACAACTTAGTGAATGTGCAAGAAAGTTAAACAGCTAGCTAGTTGACTGTTGTGGCTAGCTAGTTGACTGTTGTGGCTAGCTAGTTGACTGTTGTGGCTAGCTAGTTGACTGCTGTGGCTAGCTTGTTGACTGCTGTGGCTAACTAGTTGACTGCTGTGGCTAGCTTGTTGACTGCTGTGGCTAACTAGCTGACTGCTGTGGCTAACTAGTTGACTGCTGTGGCTAACTAGTTGACTGCTGTGGCTAGCTAGTTGACTGCTGTGGCTTGCTAGTTGACTGCTGTGGCTAACTAGTTGACTGCTGTGGCTAACTAGTTGACTGCTGTGGCTAGCTAGTTGACTGCTGTGGCTAGCTAGCGGACTGTTGTGGCTAGCTAGCTGACTGCTGTGGCTAGCTAGCTGACTGCTGTGGCTAACTAGTTGACTGTTGTGGCTAGCTAGTTGACTGCTGTGGCTAGCTAGTTGACTGTTGCGGCTAGCTTGTTGACTGCTGTGGCTAACTAGTTGACTGTTGTGGCTAACTAGTTGACTGTTGTGGCTAACTAGTTGACTGTTGTGGCTAGCTAGTTGACTGCTGTGGCTAACTAGTTGAATGCTGTGGCTAGCTAGTTGACTGCTGTGGCTAACTAGTTGACTGCTACTATGTCGTTACTATTACAACGAGCGTAGCCATGTCAGCAAATGACGGCTGTCTGAACACACACAAATCCCATTTGGTCATTTGTAACTTGGTGTTTGGACAGTCAGTATTCCAAAACGGATTTAAAAACCAAACTGTAGTGTGAAAGCTTAGAGCCATTGGGACACTAAGTTGTATGCATGTCAGCTGATTGTTGGCTTTGATGTTGGCGATATCAAGACTTCCTGTCTACTTCCTCCTTATCTCTCTCTCTCTCTCTCTCTCTCTCTCGTCTCTCTCTCGCCGCTTCCCTCTCTCTGTCTCTCTCTCGCCTCTTCTCTGTCTGTCTCTCTGTCTCTCTGTCTCTCTCTCGCCGCTTCTCTGTCTGTCTCTCTCTCTGTCTCTCTGTCTGTCTCTCTGTCTCTCTGTCTCCCTCTATCTCTCCCTCTCTCTATCTCTCCTCTCTACCTGGCCACCTAACCTGTTAAATGAAGGGTAAAGCTACCCTACCCGAGGGTTGACTTTGATGGTGGCGATATCCGACTTCCTGTCGACGTCCCGGACCGTGGCCTCATACGCTCCCCCGTCATGGAGCTGCACGCGGAGCTGTGGTCGGCCCGTTACCGTGGCAGCAGCGGTTACCACGTGAGCGTTGGTTACGATGAGTCCAGAGGGGCTTATGATGAACCCAGAACCACTAGACAGAGGGACATGACGACCAAATAGAGGATGTCTGAGAGAGAGAGGAGAGGAGAGGAGAGGAGAGGAGAGGAGAGGAGAGGAGAGGAGAGGAGAGGAGAGGAGAGGAGAGGAGAGGAGAGGAGAGGGAGGAGAGAGAGAGAGAGAGAGAGAGAGAGAGAGAGAGGCTGAATTTACATTTACATTCAGGATGTGTTCAATTCACACATCCACATTCTTATAAAAATAGGTGCTATCTAGAACATAAACGGTTATTCAGCTGTTCCCAAAGGATAACAGTTTGTGCGTGTCAGTGTGTTCCAGGCAGAACCTTTTTGGGTTCCATGTAAAACCCTTTCCACAGAGGGTTCTACCTGTAACCCAAATTTGTTCTACCTGGAACCAAAAAGGGTTCTACCTGGAACCAAAAAGGGTTCTACCTGGAACCAACAAAGGGTTCTCCTATGGGGACAGCCGAAGAACCATTTCGGAACCATTTTTTCTAAGAGTGCCCCCCCCCCCCCCCCCCCCCCCCACACACACACACACACACACACACACACACACACACACACACACACACACACACACACACACACACACACACACACACACACACACACACACACACACACACACACACAGGCAGTGACCTGAGGAAGAGCTCTATGTGAACCACAGCAGGAGCCATCTTTTCCACCACGTCAGCTATGAAGTTGAACTTGTATCTGGGGCTGTTGGGATGGACAGGAGCAGGACCTATACTGGCAACAAGAAGCCATCATGTCAACACAGAAACACCACCTCTACCTCTGTACAATGTTGGAATTAGAATGTTTACAAATGGAACGCTGGAGTTAGATTTAGAATGGTGGGATCTGAATGGAGGAGGAGGAGGAGGAGGAGGAGGAGGAGGAGGAGGAGGAGGAGAGAAGAGGAGGAACAGTAGGAGAGAAGAGGAGGAGGAGGAGAGAAGAGGAGAGAAGAGGAGAGAAGAGTAGGAGGAGGAGAGAAGAGGAAGAGGAGGAACAGTAGGAGAGAAGAGGAGGAGGAGGAGAGAAGAGGAGGAGGAGGAGAGAAGAGGAGGAACAGTAAGAGAGAAGTGGAGGAACAGTAGGAGAGAAGAGGAGGAGGAGGAGGAGGAGGAGAGAGAAGAGGAGGAACAGTAGGAGAGAAGAAGAGGAGGAGGAGAGAAGAGGAGAGAAGATGAGGAGGAGAGAAGAGGAGGAACAGTAGGAGAGAAGAGGAGGAGGAGGAGGAGGAGGAGAGAGAAGAGGAGGAACAGTAGGAGAGAAGAAGAGGAGGAGGAGAGAAGAGGAGAGAAGATGAGGAGGAGGAGGAGGAGAGAAGAGGAGGAGGAGGAACAGTAGGAGAGAAGAGGACGAGGAGGAGGAGGAGAGAAGAGGAGGAGGAGGAGGAACAGTAGCAGTGAAGAGGAGGATGAGGAACAGTAGGAGAGAAGAGGAGGAAGAAGAGGAGGAGGAGGAGGAGGCGGAGGAGGAACAGTAGGAGAGAGGAGGAGGAGGAAGAGGAGGAGGAGAGAAGAGAAGGAGAAACAGTAGGAGAAAAGACGAGGTGAAGGAGCAGGAGGAGGAGGAGGAGGAGAAACAGTAGGAGAAGGAGGAGGAGTAGAGAGTGAATATTGTTGCTGTTATTGTTGTGCTAACTCTGCATACAAAGGAAAAGAGTGAAAGGTGATTCACTGCCATGGTATTTCTCTCCTAACAGAAACCACAGTAGAAGTGGTATTTCTCTCCTAACAGAAACCACAGTAGAAGTGCCTCAGCAGAACCGTTAGAACTCATTATTCATAGCCCTCTTCATTAGTACTGGACTTCTACATTCCATGGTGGAATATAGAACACAATATTACCACATGCTCAGATAAGTCATCACGAATTAGGTTTCTATAAAAGGCGATCTCATAAGCAAATAGCCTACAACTTCAGAAAACCAATGTTGAACATTCAAACTCAGCTCTGGTAATGACTGTAGGGTAATGTCTGGTAATGACTGTCCTTTAACTGTAGGCTAATCAAGTATAGCCTAAGGAACAACAGTACTGATTGAGGTAGACAGACACCATAGGACAAATAAATGACATGGGAAGATTGGGTTTTTATAGGGCAACAACAATAAGCCTAGTTTATTGGTTTAGTCCTTTAACTGTAGGCTAGTTTATTGTTATAGTCCTTTAACTGTAGGCTAGTTTATTGTTTATTGGTTTAGTCCTTTAACTGTAGGCTAGTTTATTGTTTATTGGTTTAGTCCTTTAACTGTAGGCTAGTTTATTGTTATAACCCTTTAACTGTAGGCTAGTTTATTGTTATAACCCTTTAACTGTAGGCTAGTTTATTGTTATAGTCCTTTAACTGTAGGCTAGTTTATTGTTATAGTCCTTTAACTGTAGGCTAGTTTATTGTTATAGTCCTTTAACTGTAGGCTAGTTTATTGTTATAGTCCTTTAACTGTAGGCTAGTTCATTGTTATAGTCCTTTAACTGTAGGCTAGTTTATTGTTATAGTCCTTTAACTGTAGGCTAGTTTATTGTTATAGTCCTTTAACTGTAGGCTAGTTTATTGTTATAGTTCTTTAACTGTAGGCTAGTTTATTGTTATAGTCCTTTAACTGTATGCTAGTTTATTGTTATAGTCCGTTAACTGTAGGCTAGTTTATTGTTATAGCCTTTAACTGTAGGCTAGTTTATTGTTATAGCCTTTAACTGTAGGCTAGTTCATTGTTATAGTCCTTTAACTGTAGGCTAGTTCATTGTTATAACCCTTTAACTGTAGGCTAGTTTATTGTTATAACCCTTTAACTGTAGGCTAGTTTATTGTTATAGTCCTTTAACTGTAAGCTAGTTTATTGTTATAGTCCTTTAACTGTAGGCTAGTTTATTGTTATAGTCCTTTAACTGTAGGCTAGTTCATTGGTTTAGTCCTTTAACTGTAGGCTAGTTTATTGTTATAGTCCTTTAACTGTAGGCTAGTTTATTGTTATAGCCCTTTAACTGTAGGCTAGTTTATTGTTATAGCCCTTTAACTGTAGGCTAGTTTATTGTTATAGTCCTTTAACTGTAGGCTAGTTTATTGTTATAGTCCTTTAACTGTAGGTTAGTTTATTGTTATAGTCCTTTAACTGTAGACTAGTTCATTGTTATAGTCCTTTAACTGTAGGCTAGTTTATTGTTATAGTCCTTTAACTGTAGGCTAGTTTATTGTTATAGTCCTTTAACTGTAGACTAGTTTATTGTTATAGTCCTTTAACTGTAGGATAGTTCATTGTTATAGTCCTTTAACTGTAAGCTAGTTTATTGGTTTAGTCCTTTAACTGTAGGCTAGTTTATTGTTATAGTCCTTTAACTGTAGGCTAGTTTATTGTTATAACCCTTTAACTGTAGGCTAGTTTATTGTTATAGTCCTTTAACTGTAGGCTAGTTTATTGTTATAGTCCTTTAACTGTAGGCTAGTTTATTGTTATAGTCCTTTAACTGTATGCTAGTTTATTGTTATAGCCCTTTAACTGTAGGCTAGTTTATTGTTATAGTCCTTTAACTGTAGGCTAGTTTATTGTTATAGTCCTTTAACTGTAAGCTAGTTTATTGTTATAGTCCTTTAACTGTAGGCTAGTTTATTGTTATAGTCCTTTAACTGTAGGCTAGTTTATTGTTATAGCCTTTAACTGTAAGCTAGTTTATTGTTATAGCCCTTTAACTGTAGGCTAGTTTATTGTTATAACCCTTTAACTGTAGGCTAGTTTATTGTTATAGTCCTTTAACTGTAGGCTAGTTCATTGTTATAGTCCTTTAACTGTAGGCTAGTTTATTGTTATAGTCCTTTAACTGTAGGCTAGTTTATTGTTATAGTCCTTTAACTGTAGGCTAGTTCATTGTTATAGTCCTTTAACTGTAGGCTAGTTCATTGTTATAACCCTTTAACTGTAGGCTAGTTCATTGGTTTAGTCCATTAACTGTAGGCTAGTTTATTGTTATAGTCCTTTAACTGTAGGCTAGTTCATTGTTATAGTCCTTTAACTGTAGGCTAGTTTATTGTTATAGTCCTTTAACTGTAGGCTAGTTTATTGTTATAACCCTTTAACTGTAGGCTAGTTTATTGTTATAGTCCTTTAACTGTAGGCTAGTTCATTGTTATAGTCCTTTAACTGTAGGCTAGTTTAAAGTTATAGCAATATAACTGTAGGCTAATTCATTGATATAGTCCTTTAACTGTAGGCTAGTTTATTGTTATAATCCATTAACTGAAAGCTAGTTTATTGTTATAGTACTTTAACTGTAGGCTAGTTTATTGTTATAACCCTTTAACTGTAGGCTAGTTTATTGTTATAGCCTTTTAACTGTAAGCTAGTTTATTGTTATAGTCCTTTAACTGTATGCTAGTTTATTGTTATAGTCCTTTAACTGTAAGCTAGTTTATTGTTATAGTCCTTTAACTGTAGGCTAGTTTATTGTTATAGTCCTTTAACTGTAGGCTAGTTTATTGTTATAGTCCTTTAACTGTAGGCTAGTTTATTGTTATAGTCCTTTAACTGTAGGCTAGTTTATTGTTATAGTCCTTTAACTGTAGGCTAGTTTATTGTTATAGTCCTTTAACTGTAAGCTAGTTTATTGTTATAGTCCTTTAACTGTAGGCTAGTTTATTGTTATAGTCCTTTAACTGTAGGCTAGTTTATTGTTATAGTCCTTTCACTGTAGGCTAGTTTATTGTTATAGTCCTTTAACTGTATGCTAGTTTATTGTTATAGTCCTTTAACTGTAGGCTAGTTCATTGTTATAGTCCTTTAACTGTAGGCTAGTTTATTGTTATAGTCCTTTAACTGTAGGCTAGTTTATTGTTATAGCCCTTTAACTGTAGGCTAGTTTATTGTTATAGTCCTTTAACTGTAGGCTAGTTTATTGTTATAGTCCTTTAACTGTAGGCTAGTTTATTGTTATAACCCTTTAACTGTAGGCTAGTTTATTGTTATAGTCCTTTAACTGTAGGCTAGTTTATTGTTATAGTCCTTTAACTGTAGGCTAGTTTATTGTTATAGTTCTTTAACTGTAGGCTAGTTCATTGTTATAGTCCTTTAACTGTTGGCTAGTTTATTGTTATAGCCCTTTAACTGTAGGCTAGTTTATTGTTATAGTCCTTTAACTGTAGGCTAGTTCATTGTTATAGTCCTTTAACTGTAGGCTAGTTTATTGTTATAACCCTTTAACTGTAGGCTAGTTTATTGTTATAGTCCTTTAACTGTAGGCTAGTTCATTGTTATAGTCCTTTAACTGTAGGCTAGTTTATTGTTATAACCCTTTAACTGTAGGCTAGTTTATTGTTATAGTCCTTTAACTGTAGGCTAGTTTATTGTTATAGTCCTTTAACTGTAGGCTAGTTTATTGTTATAGTCCTTTAACTGTAGACTAGTTTATTGGTTTAGTCCTTTAACTGTAGGCTAGTTTATTGTTATAGCCCTTTAACTGTAGGCTAGTTTATTGTTATAGTCCTTTAACTGTAGGCTAGTTTATTGTTATAGTCCTTTAACTGTAGGCTAGTTTATTGTTATAGCCCTTTAACTGTATGCTAGTTTATTGTTATAGTCCTTTAACTGTAGGCTAGTTTATTGTTATAGTCCTTTAACTGTAGGCTAGTTTATTGTTATAGTCCTTTAACTGTAGGCTAGTTTATTGTTATAGTCCTTTAACTGTAGGCTAGTTTATTGTTATAGTCCTTTAACTGTAGGCTAGTTTATTGTTATAGTCCTTTAACTGTAGGCTAGTTTATTGTTATCGCCCTTTAACTGTAAGCTAGTTTATTGTTATAGTCCTTTAACTGTAGGCTAGTTTATTGTTATAGTCCTTTAACTGTAGGCTAGTTTATTGTTATAGTCCTTTAACTGTAGGCTAGTTTATTGTTATAGTCCTTTAACTGTAGGCTAGTTTATTGTTATAGTCCTTTAACTGTAGGCTAGTTTATTGTTATAGTCCTTTAACTGTAGGCTAGTTTATTGTTATAGTCCTTTAACTGTAGGCTAGTTTATTGTTATAGTCCTTTAACTATAGGCTAGTTTATTGTTATAGTCCTTTAACTGTAGGCTAGTTTATTGTTATAGTCCTTTAACTGTAGGCTAGTTTATTGTTATAGTCCTTTAACTGTAGGCTAGTTTATTGTTATAGTCCTTTAACTATAGGCTAGTTTATTGTTATAGTCCTTTAACTGTAGGCTAGTTTATTGTTATAGTCCTTTAACTGTAAGCTAGTTTATTGTTATAGTCCTTTTACTATAGGCTAGTTTATTGTTATAGTCCTTTAACTGTAGGCTAGTTTATTGTTATAGTCCTTTAACTGTAGGCTAGTTTATTGTTATAGTCCTTTAACTGTAGGCTAGTTTATTGTTATAGTCCTTTAACTGTAGGCTAGTTTATTGTTATAGTCCTTTAACTGTAAGCTAGTTTATTGTTATAGTCCTTTAACTGTAGGCTAGTTTATTGTTATAGTCCTTTAACTGTAGGCTAGTTTATTGTTATAGTCCTTTAACTGTAGGCTAGTTTATTGTTATAGTTCTTTAACTGTAGGCTAGTTTATTGTTATAGCCCTTTAACTGTAGGCTAGTTTATTGTTATAGTCCTTTAACTGTAGGCTAGTTTATTGTTATAACCCTTTAACTGTAGGCTAGTTCATTGTTATAGTCCTTTAACTGTAGGCTAGTTTATTGTTATAGCCCTTTAACTGTAGGCTAGTTTATTGTTATAGTCCTTTCACTGTAGGCTAGTTTATTGTTATAGTCCTTTAACTGTAGGCTAGTTTATTGTTATAGTCCTTTAACTGTAGGCTAGTTCATTGTTATAGTCCTTTAACTGTAGGCTAGTTTATTGTTATAGTCCTTTAACTGTAGGCTAGTTCATTGTTATAGTCCTTTAACTGTAGGCTAGTTTATTGTTATAGTCCTTTAACTGTAGGCTAGTTTATTGTTATAGTCCTTTAACTGTAGGCTAGTTCATTGTTATAGTCCTTTAACTGTAGGCTAGTTTATTGTTATAGCCCTTTAACTGTAGGCTAGTTTATTGTTATAGTCCTTTAACTGTAGGCTAGTTTATTGTTATAGCCCTTTAACTGTAGGCTAGTTTATTGTTATAGCCCTTTAACTGTAGGCTAGTTTATTGTTATAGTCCTTTAACTGTAGGCTAGTTTATTGTTATAGCCCTTTAACTGTAGGCTAGTTTATTGTTATAGTCCTTTAACTGTAGGCTAGTTTATTGTTATAGTCCTTTAACTGTAGGCTAGTTCATTGGTTTAGTCCTTTAACTGTAGGCTAGTTTATTGTTATAGTCCTTTAACTGTAGGCTAGTTTATTGTTATAGTCCTTTAACTGTAGGCTAGTTTATTGTTATAGTCCTTTAACTGTATGCTAGTTTATTGTTATAGTCCTTTAACTGTAGGCTAGTTTATTGTTATAGTCCTTTAACTGTAGGCTAGTTTATTGTTATAGTCCTTTAACTGTAGGCTAGTTCATTGTTATAGTCCTTTAACTGTATGCTAGTTTATTGTTATAGTCCTTTAACTGTATGCTAGTTTATTGTTATAGTCCTTTAACTGTAGGCTAGTTCATTGTTATAGTCCTTTAACTGTAGGCTAGTTTATTGTTATAGTCCTTTAACTGTAGGCTAGTTTATTGTTATAGTCCTTTAACTGTAGGCTAGTTTATTGTTATAGCCCTTTAACTGTAGGCTAGTTTATTGTTATAGTCCTTTAACTATAGGCTAGTTTATTGTTATAGTCCTTTAACTGTAGGCTAGTTTATTGTTATAGTCCTTTAACTGTAAGCTAGTTTATTGTTATAGTCCTTTAACTATAGGCTAGTTTATTGTTATAGTCCTTTAACTGTAGGCTAGTTTATTGTTATAGTCCTTTAACTGTAGGCTAGTTTATTGTTATAACCCTTTAACTGTAGGCTAGTTTATTGTTATAGCCTTTAACTGTAAGCTAGTTTATTGTTATAGCCCTTTAACTGTAGGCTAGTTTATTGTTATAGTCCTTTAACTGTAGGCTAGTTTATTGTTATAGTCCTTTAACTGTAGGCTAGTTTATTGTTATAGTCCTTTAACTGTAAGCTAGTTTATTGTTATAGTCCTTTAACTGTAGGCTAGTTTATTGTTATAGTCCTTTAACTGTAGGCTAGTTTATTGTTATAGTCCTTTAACTGTAGGCTAGTTTATTGTTATAGTCCTTTAACTGTAGGCTAGTTTATTGTTATAGCCCTTTAACTGTAGGCTAGTTTATTGTTATAGTCCTTTAACTGTAGGCTAGTTTATTGTTATAGTCCTTTAACTGTAGGCTAGTTTATTGTTATAGTCCTTTAACTGTAGGCTAGTTTATTGTTATAGTCCTTTAACTGTAGGCTAGTTTATTGTTATAGTCCTTTAACTGTAGGCTAGTTTATTGTTATAGTCCTTTAACTGTAGGCTAGTTCATTGTTATAGTCCTTTAACTGTAGGCTAGTTTATTGTTATAGTCCTTTAACTGTAGGCTAGTTTATTGTTATAGTCCTTTAACTGTAGGCTAGTTCATTGTTATAGTCCTTTAACTGTAGGCTAGTTTATTGTTATAGTCCTTTAACTGTAGGCTAGTTTATTGTTATAGTCCTTTAACTGTAGGCTAGTTTATTGTTATAGTCCTTTAACTGTAGGCTAGTTTATTGTTATAGCCCTTTAACTGTAGGCTAGTTTATTGTTATAGTCCTTTAACTGTAGGCTAGTTCATTGTTATAGTCCTTTAACTGTAGGCTAGTTTATTGTTATAGTCCTTTAACTGTAGGCTAGTTTATTGTTATAGTCCTTTAACTGTAGGCTAGTTTATTGTTATAGTCCTTTAACTGTAGGCTAGTTTATTGTTATAGTCCTTTAACTGTAGGCTAGTTTATTGTTATAGTCCTTTAACTGTAGGCTAGTTTATTGTTATAGTCCTTTAACTGTAGGCTAGTTTATTGTTATAGTCCTTTAACTGTAGGCTAGTTTATTGTTATAGTCCTTTAACTGTAGGCTAGTTTATTGTTATAGTCCTTTAACTGTAGGCTAGTTTATTGTTATAGTCCTTTAACTGTAGGCTAGTTTATTGTTATAGTCCTTTAACTGTAGGCTAGTTTATTGTTATAGTCCTTTAACTGTAGGCTAGTTTATTGTTATAGTCCTTTAACTGTAGGCTAGTTTATTGTTATAGTCCTTTAACTGTAGGCTAGTTTATTGTTATAGTCCTTTAACTGTAGGCTAGTTCATTGTTATAGTCCTTTAACTGTAGGCTAGTTTATTGTTATAGTCCTTTAACTGTAGGCTAGTTCATTGTTATAGTCCTTTAACTGTAGGCTAGTTCATTGTTATACCCTTTAACTGTAGGCTAGTTTATTGTTTAGTCCTTTAACTGTAGGCTAGTTTATTGTTATAGTCCTTTAACTGTAGGCTAGTTTATTGTTATAGTCCTTTAACTGTAGGCTAGTTTATTGTTATAGTCCTTTAACTGTAGGCTAGTTCATTGTTATAGTCCTTTAACTGTAGGCTAGTTTATTGTTATAGTCCTTTAACTGTAGGCTAGTTTATTGTTATAGTCCTTTAACTGTAGGCTAGTTCATTGTTATAGTCCTTTAACTGTAGGCTAGTTTATTGTTATAGCCCTTTAACTGTAGGCTAGTTTATTGTTATAGTCCTTTAACTGTAGGCTAGTTTATTGTTATAGTCCTTTAACTGTAGGCTAGTTTATTGTTATAGTCCTTTAACTGTAGGCTAGTTTATTGTTATAGTCCTTTAACTGTAGGCTAGTTTATTGTTATAGTCCTTTAACTGTAGGCTAGTTTATTGTTATAGTCCTTTAACTGTAGGCTAGTTTATTGTTATAGTCCTTTAACTGTAGGCTAGTTTATTGTTATAGTCCTTTAACTGTAGGCTAGTTTATTGTTATAGTCCTTTAACTGTAGGCTAGTTTCATTGTTATAGTCCTTTAACTGTAGGCTAGTTTATTGTTATAGTCCTTTAACTGTAGGCTAGTTTATTGTTATAGTCCTTTAACTGTAGGCTAGTTTATTGTTATAGTCCTTTAACTGTAGGCTAGTTTATTGTTATAGTCCTTTAACTGTAGGCTAGTTTATTGTTATAGTCCTTTAACTGTAGGCTAGTTTATTGTTATAGTCCTTTAACTGTAGGCTAGTTTATTGTTATAGTCCTTTAACTGTAGGCTAGTTTATTGTTATAGTCCTTTAACTGTAGGCTAGTTTATTGTTATAGTCCTTTAACTGTAGGCTAGTTTATTGTTATAGTCCTTTAACTGTAGGCTAGTTTATTGTTATAGTCCTTTAACTGTAGGCTAGTTTATTGTTATAGTCCTTTAACTGTAGGCTAGTTTATTGTTATAGTCCTTTAACTGTAGGCTAGTTTATTGTTATAGTCCTTTAACTGTAGGCTAGTTTATTGTTATAGTCCTTTAACTGTAGGCTAGTTTATTGTTATAGTCCTTTAACTGTAGGCTAGTTTATTGTTATAGTCCTTTAACTGTAGGCTAGTTTATTGTTATAGTCCTTTAACTGTAGGCTAGTTTATTGTTATAGTCCTTTAACTGTAGGCTAGTTTATTGTTATAGTCCTTTAACTGTAGGCTAGTTTATTGTTATAGTCCTTTAACTGTAGGCTAGTTTATTGTTATAGTCCTTTAACTGTAGGCTAGTTTATTGTTATAGTCCTTTAACTGTAGGCTAGTTTATTGTTATAGTCCTTTAACTGTAGGCTAGTTTATTGTTATAGTCCTTTAACTGTAGGCTAGTTTATTGTTATAGTCCTTTAACTGTAGGCTAGTTTATTGTTATAGTCCTTTAACTGTAGGCTAGTTTATTGTTATAGTCCTTTAACTGTAGGCTAGTTTATTGTTATAGTCCTTTAACTGTAGGCTAGTTTATTGTTATAGTCCTTTAACTGTAGGCTAGTTTATTGTTATAGTCCTTTAACTGTAGGCTAGTTTATTGTTATAGTCCTTTAACTGTAGGCTAGTTTATTGTTATAGTCCTTTAACTGTAGGCTAGTTCATTGTTATAGTCCTTTAACTGTAGGCTAGTTTATTGTTATAGTCCTTTAACTGTAGGCTAGTTTATTGTTATAGTCCTTTAACTGTAGGCTAGTTTATTGTTATAGTCCTTTAACTGTAGGCTAGTTTATTGTTATAGTCCTTTAACTGTAGGCTAGTTTATTGTTATAGTCCTTTAACTGTAGGCTAGTTTATTGTTATAGTCCTTTAACTGTAGGCTAGTTTATTGTTATAGTCCTTTAACTGTAGGCTAGTTTATTGTTATAGTCCTTTAACTGTAGGCTAGTTTATTGTTATAGTCCTTTAACTGTAGGCTAGTTTATTGTTATAGTCCTTTAACTGTAGGCTAGTTTATTGTTATAGTCCTTTAACTGTAGGCTAGTTTATTGTTATAGTCCTTTAACTGTAGGCTAGTTTATTGTTATAGTCCTTTAACTGTAGGCTAGTTCATTGTTATAGTCCTTTAACTGTAGGCTAGTTTATTGTTATAGTCCTTTAACTGTAGGCTAGTTTATTGTTATAGCCCTTTAACTGTAGGCTAGTTTATTGTTATAGTCCTTTAACTGTAGGCTAGTTTATTGTTATAGTCCTTTAACTGTAGGCTAGTTCATTGTTATAGTCCTTTAACTGTAGGCTAGTTTATTGTTATAGCCCTTTAACTGTAGGCTAGTTTATTGTTATAGTCCTTTAACTGTAGGCTAGTTTATTGTTATAGTCCTTTAACTGTAGGCTAGTTTATTGTCATAGTCCTTTAACTGTAGGCTAGTTCATTGTTATAGTCCTTTAACTGTAGGCTAGTTTATTGTCATAGTCCTTTAACTGTAGGCTAGTTTATTGTTATAGTCCTTTAACTGTAGGCTAGTTTATTGTTATAGTCCTTTAACTGTAGGCTAGTTTATTGTTATAGTCCTTTAACTGTAGGCTAGTTTATTGTTATAGCCCTTTAACTGTAGGCTAGTTTATTGTTATAGTCCTTTAACTGTAGGCTAGTTCATTGTTATAGTCCTTTAACTGTAGGCTAGTTCATTGTTATAACCCTTTAACTGTAGGCTAGTTCATTGGTTTAGTCCTTTAACTGTAGGCTAGTTTATTGTTATAGTCCTTTAACTGTAGGCTAGTTTATTGTTATAGCCCTTTAACTGTAGGCTAGTTTATTGTTATAGTCCTTTAACTGTAGGCTAGTTTATTGTTATAGTCCTTTAACTGTAGGCTAGTTTATTGTTATAGTCCTTTAACTGTAGGCTAGTTTATTGTTATAGTCCTTTAACTGTAGGCTAGTTCATTGTTATAGTCCTTTAACTGTAGGCTAGTTTATTGTTATAGTCCTTTAACTGTAGGCTAGTTTATTGTTATAGTCCTTTAACTGTATGCTAGTTTATTGTTATAGTCCTTTAACTGTAGGCTAGTTCATTGTTATAGTCCTTTAACTGTAGGCTAGTTTATTGTTATAGTCCTTTAACTGTAGGCTAGTTTATTGGTTTAGTCCTTTAACTGTAGGCTAGTTTATTGTTATAGTCCTTTAACTGTAGGCTAGTTTATTGTTATAGTCCTTTAACTGTAGGCTAGTTCATTGTTATAGTCCTTTAACTGTAGGCTAGTTTATTGTTATAGTCCTTTAACTGTAGGCTAGTTTATTGTTATAGTCCTTTAACTGTAGGCTAGTTCATTGTTATAGTCCTTTAACTGTAGGCTAGTTCATTGTTATAGTCCTTTAACTGTATGCTAGTTTATTGTTATTAGTGTCTCCAAACTAGTCTCATCAATCTACACACAATACCTCATGATGACAAAGCAAAAAGAGGTTTTTAGACACTTAAAAAAAATTAAAAATTAAAATTATTATAGAAATACCTTATTCAAGTATTCAGACCCATTGCTATGACATTCAAAATTGATCTCAGGTGCATCCTGTTTCCATTGATCATCCTTGAGATGTTTCTACAACTTGATTGGAGTCCACCTGTGGTTTATTCAATTGATTGGACATGATCTGGAAAGGCACACACCTGTCTATTTAAGGTCCCACAGTTGATAGTGCATGTCTGAGCAAAAACCAAGCCATGAGGTCGAAGGAATTGTCCGTAATGCTCCGAGACAGGATTGTGTAGAGGCACAGACCTGGGAAGGGTCCCAAAAACTTTCTGCAGCATTGAAGGTCCCCAAGAACACAGTGGCCTTTCAAAGATAATTTGTAAAAATCCAAATTACTTCACAGATCTTCATTGTAAAGGGTTTAAACACTGTTTCCTATGCTCCAATTAACTATAAACAATTCATGAACATGCACCTGTGGAACGGTCGTTAAGACACTAACATCTTACAGACGGTAGGCAATTAAGGTCACAGTTATGAAAACTTAGGACACTAAAGAGGCCTTTCTACTGACTTTGAAAAACACCAAAAGAAAAATGGCCAGGGTCCCTGCTCATTTGTGTGAACGTGCCTTAGGCATGCTGCAAGGAGGCATGAGGACTGCAGATGTGGCCAGGGCAATAAATTGCAATGTCCGTACTGTGAGATGCCTAAGACAGAGCTACAGGGAGACAGGATAGACAGCTCATCGTCCTCGCAGTGCCAGACCACGTGTAACACCTGCACAGGATCAGTACATCTGAACATCACACATGCGGGACAGGTACAGGTACAGGATGACAACAACAACTGCCCGAGTTACACCAGGAATGCACAATCCCTCCATCAGTGCTCAGACTGTCCGCAATAGGCTGAGAGAAGCTGGACTGAGGGCTTGTAGGCCTGTTGTAAGGCAGGTCCTCACCAGACATCAACGGCAACAACGTCGCCTATGGGCACAAACCCACCGTCGCTGGACCAAACAGGACTGGCAAAAAGTGCTCTTCACTGGCGAGTCGCGGTTTTGTCTCACCAGGGGTGATGGTCAGATTCGCGTTTATCGTCAAAGGAATGAGCGTTACACCGAGGCCGATTTGGAGGTGGAGGGTCCATCATGGTCTGGGGCAGTGTCTCACAGCATCATCGGACTGAGCTTGTTGTCATTGCAGGCAATCTCAACGCTGTGCGTTACAGGGAAGACATCCTCCTCCTTCATGTGGTACCCTTCCTGCAGGCTCATCCTGACATGACCCTCCAGCATGAGAATACCACCAGCCGTATTGCTCATTCTGTGTGTGATTTCCTGCAAGACAGGAATGTCAGTGTTCTGCCATGGCCAGCGAGGAGCCCGGATCTCAATCCCATTGAGCACATCTGGGACCTGCTGGATCGCAGGGTGAGGGCTAGGCCATTCCCCCCCAGAAATGTCAGTGAACTTGCAGGTGCCTTGGTGGAAGAGTGGGGTAACATCTCACAGCAAGAACTGGCAAATCTGGTGCAGTCCATGAGAAGGAGATGCACTGCAGTACTTAATGGTGGCCACACCAGATACTGACTGTTACTTTTGATTTTGACCCCCCCCCCCCCCCCCCCTTTGTTCAGGGACACATTATTCAATTTCTGTTAGTCACATGTCTCTGGAACTTGTTCAGTTTACGTCTCAGGTGTGGAATCTTATGTTCATACACATTTCTACACATGTTAAGTTTGCTGAAAATAAATGCAATTGACAGTGAGGACGTTGCTTTTTTTGCTGAGTTTATTAGTTTGCAAAACTTTCTAAAAACCTGTTTTTGCTTTGTCATTATATGGTATTGTGTGTAGAATTTAATCAATTTTAGAATAAGGCTGTAACGTAACAAAATGTGGAAAAAGGTCAAGGTGTCTGAATACCTTCCCAATGCACTGTATATGCTAGCTCTTTACATATAGACAGGGCCTTCTTCAAATACAGCTTTGAGCTGCCATGGTACTCATAAAATAAAACGCAACTCAAGCTGCACGTAAAGCCCTGGATGAGAGCTAGGCTATAGGCAAATGGCTATAGGCTAATGGCTAGGACTTACCTGATGGACAGGGTCCCTTGTGTACTTGGGTGATGGCATCCCTTTCCTTCTGAAGAGCTTTCCGGCTGGCAGCCTTCATCCGACACACATTCCCGTACGTCTTTCCGTCGCTACCACACACCTTATACCCCATCTTACACTGACACAGCCGCCGCTTGGAGCTCCGCTTCGCCGACGGGCCCTTGTTAGGACCGTTAGGGGACCTACACTCTAAGCCGTCCCCACACGGGAGGTCGTTTTTCCGGCCACAGAGTTCACCCTCGCCCCGGGAACACACCAGGCAACAGTTGCACCGGTCTGGGACATACCCGCTGGGGCAGTTCGGACTAGGACACTCGCTCACGTCGCACTGGGAGGAACACTTTTTGGAGCTGGACGCGGCACCGGCTCCTGCACCAGACCCGGTGAGCTTGTGTGCGAAAAATACCGTCGCCGCGAACAGGAACACACGCATCCCGAGAATTCTGTAATAAAAAGAGGGGAAGCAAAAAGCCTGAAAGAAAAAGAGATTCTCTGTAAATGCTGGAATGGAGTTCGGGAGGATTACAGGTACTCCACTGGATAGTTAGATAGTTGTCTCTTCAACGAGCTTGGTAAAGTCTCTTTTCGTGGTAAACAATTTTTATCAGTTAGATATTCTGTTCTTAAGACTCTACAAATGTATTCTATGTATTATAATCCTTATACTTTAAAATTATACTTCAATTTTATTGAAACAAATAGGACTGCTGTCTGCATTGCGTAATGAGGAGTGAAAGAGAGCACACCCAAGACAGACAGAGAGACTGATTCACATACCTCGACACTGTGACAGACGGATCATGATGAATATCTCTCTACCTCCCCCCAACAACTCAATGTGGACACTGGAGGCTGACCCATCAACCCTCCCTCCCTCGTACAAACCTACAAACGCACGGGCACTGTGTGTCTGGCACACAAACAGGCAGGCAGCGAATTGGTCAAAGGTTTTAACTGACCGCCGTGCGCCATCTAGTGGAGAATTAAGATAACTGTTACAGTTCTCTCTCTCTTTATTTATTTCTTTCTCTCTTTCTCTCTTTCTTTCTGTTCTTTATTCCTTCTCTCTAACATGTCCTGTCCATCTTCATGACTTTGAGGCTACTAAAAAGGTGAAACAAACAACTGAAATGGGGACTACAGTAGGTAGAGTAATGTAGACGTAGAGTAAAATGGGGACTACAGTAGGTGAAGGTATGTAGACTGAAATGGGGACTACAGTAGGTGAAGGTATGTAGACTGAAATGGTGCCTACAGTAGGTGAGGTGATGTTGACGTAGACTGAAATGGGGACTACAGTAGGTGAAGGTATGTAGACTGAAATGGGGACTACAGTAGGTGAAGGTACGTAGACTGAAATGGGGACTACAGTAGGTGAAGGTATGTAGACTGAAATGGGGACTACAATAGGTGAAGGTATGTAGACTGAAATGGGGACTACAGTAGGTGAAAGTATGTAGACTGAAATGGGGCCTACAGTAGGTGAAGGTATGTAGACTGAAATGGGGACTACAATAGGTGAAGGTATGTAGACTGAAATGGGGACTACAATAGGTGAAGGTATGTAGACTGAAATGGGGACTACAGTAGGTGAAGGTATGTAGACTGAAATGGGGACTACAGTAGGTGAAAGTATGTAGACTGAAATGGGGCCTACAGTAGGTGAAGGTATGTAGACTGAAATGGGGACTACAGTAGGTGAGGTGATGTTGACTTGATATCTAGAGTTCTATTTAGTTCTCATTGTAATTCCATGGAACCCCCTCCAACTCATCAGGACGTGACTGACCTGAAAAGGGCCAATCCAGGATCCTCACCTCCTCTTCTTCTTCATTTAAATGAATGATAAGTAGCCATTGATTCTTGAGGAATATAACTTGGTAACTTAGTAACTCATGAGCTTAGTTCAACTGTCCTACCCCATCAGAACCCCAAATTACAAGTGTAAACAACTACTATACAGCTTGAAAACACAATGTTGATGTCATGGATGTTAACTTCCTGTATCCATAGTTCTGTCTGTGAATCTAGAAGATCAGTTCTTGGATCTATATTTCTGTCTGTGAATCTAGACGATCAGTTCTTGGATCTATATTTCTGTCTGTGAATCTAGACGATCAGTTCCTGTATCCATAGCTCTGTCTGTGAATCTAGACGATCAGTTCCTGTATCCATAGTTCTGTCGTCTGTGAATCTAGACGATCAGTTCCTGTATCCATAGTTCTGTCTGTGAATCTAGAAGATCAGTTCTTGGATCTATATTTCTGTCTGTGAATCTAGACGATCAGTTCCTGTATCCATAGTTCTGTCTGTGAATCTAGACGATCAGTTCCTGTATCCATAGTTCTGTCATCTGTGAATCTAGACGATCAGTTCCTGTATCCATAGTTCTGTCTGTGAATCTAGACGATCAGTTCCTGTATCCATAGTTCTGTCTGTGAATCTAGACGATCAGTTCCTGTATCCATAGTTCTGTCTGTGAATCTAGACGATCAGTTCCTGTATCCATAGTTCTGTCTGTGAATCTAGACGATCAGTTCCTGTATCCATAGTTCTGTCTGTGAATCTAGACGATCAGTTCCTGTATCCATAGTTCTGTCTGTGAATCTAGACGATCAGTTCCTGTACCCATAGTTCTGTCTGTGAATCTAGACGATCAGTTCTTGGATCCATAGTTCTGTCTGTGAATCTAGACGATCAGTTCCTGTATCCATAGTTCTGTCTGTGAATCTAGACGATCAGTTCCTGTATCCATAGTTCTGTCTGTGAATCTAGACGATCAGTTCCTGTATCCATAGTTCTGTCTGTGAATCTAGACGATCAGTTCTTGGATCTATAGTTCTGTCTGTGAATCTAGACGATCAGTTCCTGTACCCATAGTTCTGTCTGTGAATCTAGACGATCAGTTCCTGTACCCATAGTTCTGTCTGTGAATCTAGACGATCAGTTCTTGGATCTATAGTTCTGTCTGTGAATCTAGACGATCAGTTCTTGGATCTATAGTTCTGTCTGTGAATCTAGACGATCAGTTCCTGTATCCATAGTTCTGTCTGTGAATCTAGACGATCAGTTCCTGTATCCATAGTTCTGTCTGTGAATCTAGACGATCAGTTCCTGTATCCATAGTTCTGTCTGTGAATCTAGACGATCAGTTCCTGTATCCATAGTTCTGTCTGTGAATCTAGACGATCAGTTCTTGGATCTATAGTTCTGTCTGTGAATTTGAGAGTGGTTACACTTCTCCAGCATCATGCCTCAACCAAGTGGTGGTGACCATTGTGTTGCTTTTGTCAAATTCCAATAATTCTTCCACAATGTTGTGTTATATGTCAACATGCAGTGACTACATCAAGCTTGTGACTCTACAAAATGTTCTTTATGCTGTTTGGCAGTTCGTTTTGGTTGTTTCGGATGATTTTGTGCCCAGTGGAGGTGAATGGTAAATGATGTATTGTCATTTTGTGGTCACTTGTTGTTGTGTGGTAGGAATATAATATGTTTCTGATCACTTCTACATTGGTGTTGATTGCTACCATGATTACGGATAATCATGAATGAATTGTTTATAATGATGAGTGAGAAAGTTACAGATTTCACTACAATCATGTCCCCCCCAAAAAACACACTAAACCTCTCACCATTACCAATAACAGTGGAGGTTGGGGTTTTCTTGTGGGTATGATGTTTGTGCATCTGTGACTTTCTCACTCGTCGTTATTGGTGATTGTCCGTAACCATGGTATCATCCACACGATGTAGACGTGTTCAGACACGTTGTTGTTCTCACTTGGACAATGGAAGTCACTACAGAGTTACACAGTGCATTGTTTGCTATTCGTTTCTGTTCTGGGCACAAACATGGTCTGAAGCGAACAAAACAAACTGCAATTGCATCCAACCAATTTGTGATCCCAAGTTTGATGTAGTCATTGTGTTCTAGGAATATGGGACCAAATACTAAACTTTTGACTACTTTAATACACTATAAGTGAATTTGTCTGAATACTTATGACACCTTAATGTGGGGGGGGGACTGGATACATAAAGTGGTTTCATTTCTAAACGATGAAAATACTCTGAAATAGACCCCACGAGTGGCGCAGCGGTCTAAGGCACTGAATCTCAGTGCTAGAGATGTCACTACAGACCCTGGTTCGATTCCAGGCTGTATCACAACCGGACGTGATTGGGAGTCCCATAGGGCGACCCACAATTGGCCCAGCATTGTCCGGGTTAGGTTTTGGCAATGGGTAGGCTGTCATTGTTAAAAAGAATTTGTTCTTAAATGACTTGCCTAGTTGAATAAAAATACAAACATTTTATGATATGGGGGTATGGCTCAGGGTGACTTGATACACATGGGAAACTGTTGAGCGTGAAAAACCCAGCAGCGTTGCAGTTCTTGATACACCCAAACCGGTGCACCTGGCACCTACTACCATACCCCATTCCAAAGGCAAATATTTTGTCTTGCCCATTCACCCTCTAAATGGTACACATACACAATCCATGTCTCAGGGCTTAAAAGTCCTTCTTTAACCTGTCTCCTCCCCTTCATCTACACTGATTGAAGTAGATTTAACAGGTGACATCAATAAGGGATCATATCTTTCACCTGGATTCACCTGGTCAGGTGTTCATAATGTTTTGTACACTCAGTGTACATTGGAAAGACACCAAGCAACAACATGATGATATGATTTACACTATTCATATCTACATATTCATATTGTTCTATACATATTCATATTGTTCTATACATATTCATATTGTTCTATACATATTCATATTGTTATATACATATTGTTATATACAGTATTTGTATTTATTATGGATCCCCATTAGTTCCTGCCAAGGCAGCAGCTAGTCTTCCTGGGGTCCAGCAAAATTAAGGCAGTTTATACAATTTTAAAAACATTACAATACATTCAGACTAGGTGCCCTCAGGCTCCTACTCCACCACTACCACATATATACAGTAAAAATCCATGTGTACGTGTGTGTATAGTGTGTATGCTATTGTGTGTGTGTGTATATCCGCCTATGTTTGTGTGGATTCACAGTCCCAGTGTAACCGATGTGAAATGGCTAGCTAGTTAGCGGTGGTGTGCGCTAATAGCGTTTCAATCGGTGACGTCACTCGCTCTGAGACCTTAAGTAGTTGTTCCCCTTCCGCTGCAAGGGCCGCGGCTTTTGTGGCGCGATGGGTAACGATGTTTCGTGGGTGACTGTTGTTGATGTGCGCAGAGGGTCCCTGGTTCGAGCCCAGGTTGGGGCGAAGAGAGGGACGGAACCTACACTGTTACACCAGCTGTTCCATAAGGTGTATTTTTACCTGTTTTTTAAAATCTGATTTTACTGCTTGTATCAGTTACCTGATGTGGAATAGAGTTCCATGTAGTCATGGCTCTATGTAGTACTGTGCACCTCCCATAGTCTGTTCTGGACTCGGGGACTGTGAAGAGACCTCTGGTGGCATGTCTTGTGGGGTATGCATGGGTGTCTGAGCTGTGTGCCAGTAGTTTAAACAGACGGCCCGGTGTATTCAACATGTCAATACCTCTCATAAATACAAGCAGTGATGAAGTCAATCTCTCCTCCACTTTGAGCCAGGAGAGATTGACATGCATATTATTAATATCAGCTTTCTGTGTACATCCAAGGGCCTGCCGTGCTGCCCTGTTCTGAGCCCTGTTCTGAGCCAGCCGTGCTGCCCTGTTCTGAGCCAGCCGCGCTGCCCTGTTCTGAGCCAGCTGCGCTGCCCTGTTCTGAGCCCTGTTCTGAGCCAGCCGTGCTGCCCTGTTCTGAGCCAGCCGCGCTGCCCTGTTCTGAGCCAGCCGCGCTGCCCTGTTCTGAGCCCTGTTCTGAGCCAGCCGCGCTGCCCTGTTCTGAGCCAGCTGCGCTGCCCTGTTCTGAGCCCTGTTCTGAGCCAGCCGCGCTGCCCTGTTCTGAGCCAGCTGCACTGCCCTGTTCTGAGCCCTGTTCTGAGCCAGCCGCGCTGCCCTGTTCTGAGCCAGCCGCGCTGCCCTGTTCTGAGCCCTGTTCTGAGCCAGCCGTGCTGCCCTGTTCTGAGCCAGCCGCGCTGCCCTGTTCTGAGCCAGCCGCGCTGCCCTGTTCTGAGCCAGCCGCGCTGCCCTGTTCTGAGCCAGCCGCGCTGCCCTGTTCTGAGCCAGCCGCGCTGCCCTGTTCTGAGCCAGCTGCGCTGCCCTGTTCTGAGCCAATTGTAATTTTCCGTAAGACCCTCTTTGTGGCACCTGACCACACGACTGAACAGTGGTCCAGATGTGACAAAACTAGGGCCTGTAGGACCTGCCTTGTTGATAGTGTTGCTAAGAAGGCAGAGCATCGCTTTATTATCGACAGACTTCTCCCCATCTTAGCTACTGTTGTATCAATATGTTTTGACCATGACCTCAACTTGCTCAATTTCCACATCATTTATTTGAAGATTTAGTTGAGGTTTAGGGTTTAGTGAATGATTTGTCCGAAATACAAGGACTAACTTATTCCTTGCCACCCACTCTGAAACTAACTGCATCTTTTTAAGTGTTGCAGTCATTTCAGTCACTGTAGTAGCTGACATGTATAGTGTTGAGTCATCTGCATGCACAGACACTCTGGCTTTCCTCAAAGCCTGTGGCAATTCATTAGTGAAGATTGAAAGATTGCCCTGGGGACTTCCTGATTCTACCTGGATTCTATCTGAGAGGTTTCCATTAAAGAACACCCTCTGTGTTCTGTTAGACAAGTAACTCTTTATCCACAATACAGCATTGGGTGTAAAGCCATAACACATACGTTTTGAAAGCAGCAGACTATGATCGATAATGTCAAAAGCAGCACTGAAGTTTAACAAAACAGCCCTCACAATATTTGTATCATCAATTTCTCTCAGCAAATCATCAGTCATTTGTGTAAGTGCTGTGCTTGTTGTCCTTCCCTATAAGGGTGCTGAAATTCTGTTGTCAATTTGTTTACTGTGAAATAGCATTGTATCTGGTCAAACACCATTTTTTCCCCAGAAGTTTACTAAGGGTTGGTAACAGGCTGATTGGTCAGCTATTTGAGCCAGTAAAGGGGGCTTTACTATTCTTAGTTAGAGGAATGACTTTAGCTTCCCTCCAGGCCTGAGGGCACACGCTCTCTAGTAGGCTTACATTGAAGACGTGGCAAATAGGTACAGTTCAAGTAGATCTTTAGAGAGAGGAGAGACGCTGTGATACAATATGTTTTGTTAATCTATTTTTTTAAAGCTAAACTTACTTTAAACCTCTGGTGGAAGAGTATTCCCACGATGACATGACTCTCTACATAACTGAGCGACACATTGAATCAGATTTTGTTATGGTACAGTGGAGAAACCGATTGTGGCGTTTTTCTGGTGAGGTACGTACATTATGTAACCTTTATTTAAATAGGCAAGTCAGTTAAGAACAAATTCTTATTTACAATGGCGGCCTGCCTTGTTCAAGGGAAGAACGACAGATTTTTACCTTGTCAGCTCAGGGATTCTATCAAGCAACCTTTCGGTTACTGGCCCAACGCTCTAACCACTAGGCTACCTGCCGCCCCACTATATATGGCCCTTATACCATCACGGCCAACTAATCATCCCCAGCTTACAATTGGCTCATTCATCGCCCCTCTTCTCCCGTGTAACTATTCCCCAGGTCGTTGCTGTAAATGAGAACGTGTCAGTCAACTTACCTGGTAAAATAAAATAAAAAATATATACAGAAGTATGTGGACACCCCTTCAAATGAGTGGATTTGGCTAGTTCAGCCACATCCGTTTCTGACAGGTGTATAAAATGGAGCACACCGCCATGCAATCTCCATAGACAAACATTGGCAGTAGAATGGCCTTACAGTCAGAGCAGTGTTTACACTACTGCTTCATACAACGACTCTTACGAGCTGAAATACTCTGAGTATTGCCTCCTGCATCCTGGCATTAAAAGCATACCCAGTGAGTATAGCCTTCTGCATCCTGGCATTAAAATCATACCCAGTGAGTATTGCCTCCTGCATCCTGGCATTAAAAGCATACCCAATGAGTATAGCCTTCTGCATCCTGACATTAAAATCATACCCAGTGAGTATAGCCTTCTGCATCCTGGCATTAAAATCACTCTCCATTTTAGAAATGTCACATACTATAAAACCTATTTTTATATACCCAAAATGATAAGTCTGGGTATTGGAACACGACCATAGTGAACATTACATAGATCAATGAAGAGAAGAGAGTTCACATTTAACCAATCCCAAATTTACATTTATTGTTTCCAACATGTTTAAAAAATACAATTCTACCTTTACATTCATTATACAGCAGGAATAGAAAGTTCAAGATGCATAAATATGAAAAACCCAAAACAATGTCTGTGTCACCAACGGCACCCTAATCCCTACATAGTTCAGTACTTTTATCCAAGAAAAGTGCACTACTTTGTCCCTATAGGCCCTGGTCAAAAGTAGTGCACTACTTCGTCCCTATAGTCCCTGGTCAAAAGTAGTGCACTACTTTGTCCCTATAGGCCCTGGTCAAAAGTAGTGCACTACTTTGTCCCTATAGGCCCTGGTCAAAAGTAGTGCACTATGTAAGGAATAGGGTGCTGTATGGGACTTAGAAAATGTTTAGCAAGTGTGCGAATGTCCTTATTTTTCCTTCCCCCCCCAATTTGGTGGGAGATTAACGGAAGACTCAGCAATATGACGTCATCAAACGTAGCAGGGTAACTTCCTGTTTACAGACAACAACAAAATAATACAATTCTGCCAGGAGTTCCACTTTTGGGTGAAGAATCAGGCCGGGATTCAATCCGATCGTGGGTTATAGGCTTTGAGGCCTTTTAAAGGCAAATTTCTGATTGAGCCGACATACGTAGCATTTACTGTGAATGGGATCTCTGCGAACGCTGGAACATTTGTCTATAACCTGCGGTCAGACTGAATCCCAGCCTCCATCTTGGCAGATTCTAATTGTTGTTGTTTTCAAGCAGGAAGTTCGCCACCCGCACGGTGCCTGATTACATCATATTGCACAGTGTACCTTGAGTTTAACCCACCACCCATCCCATAATAGCCAAGAGCATACTGTCACCAGCAATTACACATACATGTTAAATCAACTAATACATTCATTGCTATGAAAAAAAAAATGACCATCGAGTGCATCCCAAAAAGTCACTCAAAAGTAGTGCTATTTGGGACGACACGTTGTCAACAGTATTCCCTCTCATTGAAATGTCTCGGGAGACACGTTGCTCTATTTAAATAGAAACTGTAAACTTACATTCAAGCAACATACATTGTATTTTATCCACTTTTTAACATCATTTAATTCCTTCAAAAAGCTTTTTCTTTATGCTTATATTAAAATGATTTTGGCGGTAGCGCAGAACCGAAGACACTGTCGGTGTATCCCAAATAGCACTATATTCCCCTAAGTGCACTATCCCCTATGGGGCCTCTGGTCAGACGTAGTGCAGGACGGTATAGGGAATAGAGTTCCATTTAGGACGTCCTGGGTTCTCCTCTGAGCTCAACACACTCAGCATACGTCCCAAATGGAACACTATTCCCTTTATAGTGCACTAACCCTATTGACCAGGGTCTAATGTAGGGCACTACAAAGGGAATAGGGAGCCATTTGGGATGTTTCCCCAGACGTGTGATGTCCAACTCCAAATCAGTCCCTCTTCAGCCATCCCTCCCTCTACCAGGAAGAGAAGAAAGGTCTCTTGCAGTGGAGGCTCCCTCTCTTCCCTCCCTCCTCATCTCTCCACCCACCCCTGCAGCAGCTCCTTCAGCCATCCCTCCCTCTACCAGGAAGAGAAGAAAGGTCTCTTGCAGTGGAGGCTCCCTCCCTCCTCATCTCTCCACCCACCCCTGCAGCAGCTCCTTCAGCCATCCCTCCCTCTACCAGGAAGAGAAGAAAGGTCTCTTGCAGTGGAGGCTCCCTCTCTTCCCTCCCTCCTCATCTCTCCACCCACCCCTGCAGCAGCTCCTTCAGCCATCCCTCCCTCTACCAGGAAGAGAAGAAAGGTCTCTTGCAGTGGAAGGTCTGGGTGAAAGCTGTTCCTAATGTTACCACCCTCCCCTGTCCTCCTGTCCGGCTTCTCTCCACCACGACTCTGGGCATCTGGACCAACTGAATGGGAGTTTTATTATCCTTTAACGCCTGGCTCAGGTTTAGGATCTAGAGAGGAGAGGGAGGAAGAGAGAGGAAGAGAGAGAGAGAGAGGAGAGAGAGAGGAGAGAGAAAAAAGGAACAATCAAAGACATACAATTGAACTGGCCACATGTGGACTCCAATCAAGTTGTAGCGACATCAAGAATGATCAAAGGAAATTGGATGCACCTGAGCTCAATGTGGAGTGTCAAAGAAAGGGGTGAATATTGGGTAAATTAGATACACTATATATACAGCAGTATGTGGACACCCCTTCATACACTATATATACAGCAGTATGTGGACACCCCTTCATACACTATATATACAGCAGTATGGACACCCCTTCATACACTATATATACAGCAGTATGGACACCCCTTCACACACTATATATACAGCAGTATGGACACCCCTTCATACACTATATATACAGCAGTATGGACACCCCTTCATACACTATATATACAGCAGTATGGACACCCCTTCACACACTATATATACAGCAGTATGGACACCCCTTCATACACTATATATACAGCAGTATGGACACCCCTTCATACTCTATATATACAGCAGTATGGACACCCCTTCATACTATATATATACAGCAGTATGTGGACACCCCTTCATACACTATATATACAGCAGTATGGACACCCCTTCATACTCTATATATACAGCAGTATGGACACCACTT
>NC_138294.1:1840000-1882500 GCF_965601325.2 Salmo salar
CATGTATTGATTAGCTACACATTGTTCTGTATTGATTGATGGTTGTCTATAGCCTGCTCTCTACTCTGTTCTGTCTGGTCCTGATAGAGAGATACAACATGTATTGATTAGCTACACATTGTTCTGTATTGATTGATGGTTGTCTATAGCCTGCTCTCTACTCTGTTCTGTCTGGTCCTGATAGAGAGATACAACATGTATTGATTAGCTACACATTGTTCTGTATTGATTGATGGTTGTCTATAGCCTGCTCTCTACTCTGTTCTGTCTGGTCCTGATAGAGAGATACATGTATTGATTAGCTACACATTGTTCTGTATTGATTGATGGTTGTCTATAGCCTGCTCTCTACTCTGTTCTGTCTGGTCCTGATAGAGAGATACAACATGTATTGATTAGCTACACATTGTTCTGTATTGATTGATGGTTGTCTATAGCCTGCTCTCTACTCTGTTCTGTCTGGTCCTGATAGAGAGATACATGTATTGATTAGCTACACATTGTTCTGTATTGATTGATGGTTGTCTATAGCCTGCTCTCTACTCTGTTCTGTCTGGTCCTGATAGAGAGATACAACATGTATTGATTAGCTACACATTGTTCTGTATTGATTGATGGTTGTCTATAGCCTGCTCTCTACTCTGTTCTGTCTGGTCCTGATAGAGAGATACATGTATTGATTAGCTACACATTGTTCTGTATTGATTGATGGTTGTCTATAGCCTGCTCTCTACTCTGTTCTGTCTGGTCCTGATAGAGAGATACATGTATTGATTAGCTACACATTGTTCTGTATTGATTGATGGTTGTCTATAGCCTGCTCTCTACTCTGTTCTGTCTGGTCCTGATAGAGAGATACATGTATTGATTAGCTACACATTGTTCTGTATTGATTGATGGTTGTCTATAGCCTGCTCTCTACTCTGTTCTGTCTGGTCCTGATAGAGAGATACATGTATTGATTAGCTACACATTGTTCTGTATTGATTGATGGTTGTCTATAGCCTGCTCTCTACTCTGTTCTGTCTGGTCCTGATAGAGAGATACATGTATTGATTAGCTACACATTGTTCTGTATTGATTGATGGTTGTCTATAGCCTGCTCTCTACTCTGTTCTGTCTGGTCCTGATAGAGAGATACATGTATTGATTAGCTACACATTGTTCTGTATTGATTGATGGTTGTCTATAGCCTGCTCTCTACTCTGTTCTGTCTGGTCCTGATAGAGAGATACAACATGTATTGATTAGCTACACATTGTTCTGTATTGATTGATGGTTGTCTATAGCCTGCTCTCTACTCTGTTCTGTCTGGTCCTGATAGAGAGATACAACATGTATTGATTAGCTACACATTGTTCTGTACTGATTGATGGTTGTCTATAGCCTGCTCTCTACTCTGTTCTGTCTGGTCCTGATAGAGAGATACAACATGTATTGATTAGCTACACATTGTTCTGTATTGATTGATGGTTGTCTATAGCCTGCTCTCTACTCTGTTCTGTCTGGTCCTGATAGAGAGATACATGTATTGATTAGCTACACATTGTTCTGTATTGATTGATGGTTGTCTATAGCCTGCTCTCTACTCTGTTCTGTCTGGTCCTGATAGAGAGATACATGTATTGATTAGCTACACATTGTTCTGTATTGATTGATGGTTGTCTATAGCCTGCTCTCTACTCTGTTCTGTCTGGGTCCTGATAGAGAGATACAACATGTATTGATTAGCTACACATTGTTCTGTATTGATTGATGGTTGTCTATAGCCTGCTCTCTACTCTGTTCTGTCTGGTCCTGATAGAGAGATACATGTATTGATTAGCTACACATTGTTCTGTATTGATTGATGGTTGTCTATAGCCTGCTCTCTACTCTGTTCTGTCTGGTCCTGATAGAGAGATACAACATGTATTGATTAGCTACACATTGTTCTGTATTGATTGATGGTTGTCTATAGCCTGCTCTCTACTCTGTTCTGTCTGGGTCCTGATAGAGAGATACAACATGTATTGATTAGCTACACATTGTACACGTTTTGTTGATTAGCTACACATTGTTCTGGGTCCTGATAGAGAGATACAACATGTATTAAGGTCCTGATAGAGAGATACATGTATTGATTAGCTACACCTTGTTTATTATTGATAGAATTACATAAAACACTCAAAATGGTCGACTGTCAAGGAAATTATAGAAAAATGTATATACAAAAATAACTTTTTCAAAATGATTCATCACTCTGAAAGGACAACTGTTATACATGATAAACTGGGTCTGGTCCAACACTTTGGTAAACACATGGAGTAAAACCAACGCCTCCAAAACACACGAGACATTTTAGCTTCAGGGCCGTGAAGTCCTGGGAACTCCCTTGGCAGAATGGTCCCAAAAACACACACCGAATAGACGTTTAAAAGAGATTCATTCATTAAAATGTCTTGGACAACTAGAGTGGAACTAAGAGATTATTTATATACATTCTGTTGTATTAAATATGGGGGGTAACTAGTAATATGGGGGGTAACTAGTAATATGGGGGGTAACTAGTAATACATTCAGTTGTATTAAATATGGGGGGTAACTAGTAATATGGGGGGTAACTAGTAATATGGGGGGGTAACTAGTAATACATTCAGTTGTATTAAATATGGGGGGTAACTAGTAATATTGCGGGGGTAACTAGTAATACGGGGGGGTAACTAGTAATATGGGGGGTAACTAGTAATACATTCTGTTGTATTAAATACGGGGGGTAACTAGTAATATGGGGGGTAACTAGTAATACGTTCTGTCGTATTAAATATGGGGGGTAACTAGTAATATGGGGGTAACTAGTAATATGGGGGGTAACTAGTAATATGGGGGGTAACTAGTAATATGGGGGGTAACTAGTAATATGTATCAAAGCTGGGACCGAGAGACTGAAAAACAGCTTCTATCTCAAGGACATCAGACTGTTAAACAACCATCACTAACACAGTGGCTGCTGCCAACATACTGACTCAATCTCAAGCCACTTTAATAACTAAAAATTGGATGTAATAAATGTATCACTCTAGTCACTTTAAACAAGGCCACTTTATATAATGTTTACATACCCTACATTACTAATCTCATATGTATATACTGTACTCTATACCATCTACTGCATCTTGCCTATGCCGTTCGGCCATCGCTCATCCATATATTTATATGTACATATTCATATTCATTCCTTTACACTTGTGTGTACAAGGTAGTTGTTATGAAATTGTTAGGTAACTAGTCCTCCATCATACTGAATGGTAACTAGTCCTCTGAGCCAGTCTTACATCATACTGAATGGTAACTAGTCCTCTGAGCCAGTCTTATATCATACTGTAGAGTGTTGAATGGTAACTAGTCCTCTGAGACAGTCTTCTATCATACTGTAGAGTGTTGAATGGTAACTAGTCCTCTGAGCCAGTCTTCTATCATACTGTAGAGTGTTGAATGGTAACTAGTCCTCTGAGACAGTCTTCTATCATACTGTAGAGTGTTGAATGGTAACTAGTCCTCCATCATACTGTAGAGTGTGTGTGATAAGTATGAGTCACGCATGGTACAGAGTCCACATGTCACTTCTTTCAAAACACACATGATCTATGGACTGCAGTTCACACACACACACACAGCTCACCTTCTCTCCCTCTCCTTCCCCTGACTTCTCATACTTGATCAACCAGTTGTCATTCCCTCGGTCTGATGGAGAGAAAGAGGGAGGGAGAAGAGAGAGGAAGGGTGAACGGGTTAGATTCTGCATAGGAGGAGAACACAATGCAAAGCTATAGGGAGATGTTCCAGGGCGTGAATAAACTGTGTCCCTAGAAAATCTGTTTTCTTTTTGGTTAGATTCTGCATAGGAGGAGAACACAATGCAAAGCTATAGGGAGATGTTCCAGGGCATGAATAAACTGTGTCCCTAGAAAATCTGTTTTCTTTTTGGTTAGATTCTGCATAGGAGGAGAACACAATGCAAAGCTATAGGGAGATGTTCCAGGGCATGAATAAACTGTGTCCCTAGAAAATCTGTTTTCTTTTTGGTTAGATTCTGCATAGGAGGAGAACACAATGCAAAGCTATAGGGAGATGTTCCAGGGCGTGAATAAACTGTGTCCCTAGAAAATCTGTTTTCTTTTTGGCCTGATTCCATTCTGGTTTCTCCATTTTGTTTCTCTCCAAGTTTTCACTCTCAAAAAAAAATCACACTTTAATACTTAAAACTACAACAGGAGACCTGTTTGGTTAGCGGTGTTTCTGTAGCACACATGTAAATTGCAGAGTTTGCTAAAGAAATCGCCACTGGATTGATGCAAATAATCATGATAATCATTCAGCCAGGTTAAACATGGTCTACTTTGTAGTTAACATTTAATTGAGAAGGTTTTTTTGGGGGGGAGAGAAGTCTTTCTGTCTACCACAAGACTGTTATCATTATTAGCATCATCGCTAAAACGGATAAACATAGTGGTGACAGACAGAGGTGTTCTGGGAAATACTAACCACTGACGCATTCTGTTCATGTCTCATCATTATCTTCTTCAATAATATCAATACATCTAGTTGATTCCCTACCGAGTTCAATTCATCTAGTCGACTCCCTACCGAGTTCAATTCATCTAGTCGACTCCCTACCGAGTTCAATTCATCTAGTTGACTCCCTACCGAGTTCAATTCATCTAGTCGACTCCCTACCGAGTTCAATTCATCTAGTCGACTCCCTACCGAGTTCAATTCATCTAGTTGACTCCCTACCGAGTTCAATACATCTAGTTGATTCCCTACCGAGTTCAATTCATCTAGTCGACTCCCTACCGAGTTCAATTCATCTAGTCGACTCCCTACCGAGTTCAATTCATCTAGTTGACTCCCTACCGAGTTCAATTCATCTAGTTGACTCCCTACCGAGTTCAATACATCTAGTCGACTCCCTACCGAGTTCAATTCATCTAGTTGACTCCCTACCGAGTTCAATACATCTAGTCGACTCCCTACCGAGTTCAATACATCTAGTTGATTCCCTACCGAGTTCAATACATCTAGTTGATTCCCTACTTCTAGTTCAATACATCTAGTTGATTCCCTACCGAGTTCAATACATCTAGTTGATTCCCTACATCTAGTTCAATACATCTAGTCGACTCCCTACCGAGTTCAATACATCTAGTTGACTCCCTACATCTAGTTCAATTCATCTAGTCGACTCCCTACCGAGTTCAATACATCTAGTTGATTCCCTACATCTAGTTCAATACATCTAGTTGATTCCCTACATCTAGTTCAATTCATCTAGTTGATTCCCTACCGAGTTCAATTCATCTAGTCGATTCCCTACCGAGTTCAATTCATCTAGTCGACTCCCTACCGAGTTCAATTCATCTAGTTGACTCCCTACCGAGTTCAATACATCTAGTTGATTCCCTACCGAGTTCAATTCATCTAGTCGACTCCCTACCGAGTTCAATTCATCTAGTCGACTCCCTACCGAGTTCAATTCATCTAGTTGACTCCCTACCGAGTTCAATTCATCTAGTTGACTCCCTACCGAGTTCAATACATCTAGTCGACTCCCTACCGAGTTCAATTCATCTAGTTGACTCCCTACCGAGTTCAATACATCTAGTCGACTCCCTACCGAGTTCAATACATCTAGTTGATTCCCTACCGAGTTCAATACATCTAGTTGATTCCCTACTTCTAGTTCAATACATCTAGTTGATTCCCTACCGAGTTCAATACATCTAGTTGATTCCCTACATCTAGTTCAATACATCTAGTCGACTCCCTACCGAGTTCAATACATCTAGTTGACTCCCTACATCTAGTTCAATTCATCTAGTCGACTCCCTACCGAGTTCAATACATCTAGTTGATTCCCTACATCTAGTTCAATACATCTAGTTGATTCCCTACATCTAGTTCAATTCATCTAGTTGATTCCCTACCGAGTTCAATACATCTAGTCGACTCCCTACCGAGTTCAATTCATCTAGTCGACTCCCTACCGAGTTCAATACATCTAGTCGACTCCCTACCGAGTTCAATTCATCTAGTCGACTCCCTACCGAGTTCAATACATCTAGTCGACTCCCTACCGAGTTCAATTCATCTAGTTGATTCCCTACCGAGTTCAATACATCCAGTTGGATCTCGTCACGATCCAATGAAGTCGGTTACGACGCCGAACTGCAGTCAGGTCATGACCCTGGTGAGGACGACGAGCACGCAGATGAGCTTCCCTGAGACGGTTTCTGACAGTTTGTACAGAAATTGGTTGGTTGGTCTCAGACGATGCCGCAGGTGAAGAAGCCGGATGCGGAGGTAGTGGGCTGCCATGGTTACACGTGATCTGCGGTTGTGAGGCCGTTTGGACGTACTGCCAAATCCTCTAAAACGACGTTGTAGGTCGGCTTATGGTAGAGAAATGAACATTCAATTATCTGGCAACAGCTCTGTTGGACATTCCATGCAGTCGGCATGCCAACTGCACGCTCCCTTAAAAACCTAAGACATCTGTGGCATTGTGTGACAAAACTGCACATTTTAAAGTGGGGCATTTGATTGTTCCGCAGCACAAGGTGCACCTGTGTAATGATCATGCTGTTTAATCAGCTTCTTGATATGCCACACCTGTCAGGTGGATAGATTATCTTGACAAAAGGAGAAATGTTCACTCACTAAGGATGTCAACAAATTTGTGCACATGATTGGAGAGAAATAAGCTTTTTGTGCATATAGAACATTTATGGGATGTTTTATTTCAGCTCATGAAATATCAGACCAACATTTTACATGTTGCGTTTATATTTCTCAGTGTAGTTGATTTCCTACTAAGTTCAATAACATTATTGAATATTGTTGAAATCCGTTCTCTGTATCGCAGATTTTATAGGCCCCACCAATGTGTGCACTGTGGGCAAGCTGTGTCTACCGTCCACTGTGTGTGTGTGTACCGTGCACTGTGTGTGTGTGTGTACCGTCCACTGTGTGTGTACCGTCCACTGTGTGTGTATGTGTACCGTCCACTGTGTGTGTGTGTGTACCGTCCACTGTGTGTGTGTGTGTGTGTGTACCGTCCACTGTGTGTGTACCGTCCACTGTGTGTGTATGTGTACCGTCCACTGTGTGTGTGTGTGTACCGTCCACTGTGTGTGTGTGTGTGTGTACCGTCCACTGTGTGTGTACCGTCCACTGTGTGTGTATGTGTACCGTGCACTGTGTGTGTATGTGTACCGTGCACTGTGTGTGGTGTGTACTGTGAAAGGAAGTCACCAAGAAAAGTCTAAACACTACAGATACTCCTTCCTGTGAGCGCTCGCACACACACACACACACACACACACCCCCACCTGTGTTTCTGATGACGTAGTCCAGAATGACCAGCCTCTCAAACTGAGACTGAAGCTGTTTCCTGATGTTCTCTGGGAGAGGCTCCGCCTCAAAACGTCTCAACCAATAGTCAGCCTCGTGGTACCCTTCCACGAACAGCTGGAACGAACCAAGCTGACACACACACACACACACACAGGTTAGGATACCTTGGAGGGTTAAGACATAGGGTCAGGAATAAGACTGGTGGGGTCAGGGGTCAGGGTACCTTGGGGGGTTAAGACATAGGGTCAGGAATAAGACTGCTGGGGTCAGGGGTCAGGGTACCTTGGGGGGTTAAGACATAGGGTCAGGAATAAGACTGGTGGGGTCAGGGGTCAGGGTACCTTGGGGGGTTAAGACATAGGGTCAGGAATAAGACTGGTGGGGTCAGGGGTCAGGGTACCTTGGAGGGTTAAGACATAGGGTCAGGAATAAGACTGGTGGGGTCAGGGTACCTTGGGGGGTTAAGACATAGGGTCAGGAATAAGACTGGTGGGGTCAGGGGTCAGGGTACCTTGGGGGATTAAGACATAGGGTCAGGAAGAAGACTGGTGGGGTCAGGGGTCAGGGTACCTTGGAGGGTTAAGACATAGGGTCAGGAATAAGACTGGTGGGGTCAGGGGTCAGGGTACCTTGGAGGGTTAAGACATAGGGTCAGGAATAAGACTGCTGGGGTCAGGGGTCAGGGTAACTTGGAGGGTTAAGACATAGGGTCAGGAATAAGACTGGTGGGGTCAGGGGTCAGGGTACCTTGGAGGGTTAAGACATAGGGTCAGGAATAAGACTGCTGGGGTCAGGGGTCAGGGTAACTTGGAGGGTTAAGACATAGGGTCAGGAATAAGACTGGTGGGGTCAGGGGTCAGGGTACCTTGGGGGGCAGGCCCACTCTGTGGAAGTGTCGTCCTACTTTGGGAACCATCTCGAGGGCGTATTTCTTCCCTCTGGACTTGGCCCTGTCGATGGTGTTGTAGTGAAATGTCTCACTGACCAGATACACAGCCTGAAAGACAAACAGACTGTTATTATCACTGACTAGATACACAGCCTGTTATTATCACTGACCAGATACACAGCCTGTTATTATCACTGACTAGATACACAGCCTGTTATTATCACTGACCAGATACACAGCCTGTTATTATCACTGACCAGATACACAGCCTGTTATTATCACTGACTAGATACACAGCCTGTTATTATCACTGACCAGATACACAGCCTGTTATTATCACTGACTAGATACACAGCCTGTTATTATCACTGACTAGATACACAGCCTGTTATTATCACTGACTAGATACACAGCCTGTTATTATCACTGACCAGATACACAGCCTGTTATTATCACTGACTAGATACACAGCCTGTTATTATCACTGACTAGATACACAGCCTGTTATTATCACTGACCAGATACACAGCCTGTTATTATCACTGACTAGATACACAGCCTGTTATTATCACTGACTAGATACACAGCCTGTTATTATCACTGACTAGATACACAGCCTGTTATTATCACTGACTAGATACACAGCCTGTTATTATCACTGCACAGATACACAGCCTGTTATTATCACTGCACAGATACACAGCCTGTTATTATCACTGCCCAGATACACAGCCTGTTATTATCACTGCCCAGATACACAGCCTGTTATTATCACTGACCAGATACACAGCCTGTTATTATCACTGACCAGATACACAGCCTGTTATTATCACTGACTAGATACACAGCCTGTTATTACCACTGACCAGATACACAGCCTGTTATTATCACTGACCAGATACACAGCCTGTTATTATCACTGACCAGATACACAGCCTGTTATTATCACTGACTAGATACACAGCCTGTTATTATCACTGACTAGATACACAGCCTGTTATTATCACTGCCCAGATACACAGCCTGTTATTATCACTGCCCAGATACACAGCCTGTTATTATCACTGCCCAGATACACAGCCTGTTATTATCACTGCCCAGATACACAGCCTGTTATTATCACTGACCAGATACACAGCCTGTTATTATAACTGACCAGATACACAGCCTGTTATTATCACAGCCTGTTATTATCACTGACTAGATACACAGCCTGTTATTATCACTGACCAGATACACAGCCTGTTATTATCACTGACCAGATACACAGCCTGTTATTATCACTGACCAGATACACAGCCTGTTATTATCACTGACCAGATACACAGCCTGTTATTATCACTGACCAGATACACAGCCTGTTATTATCACTGACCAGATACACAGCCTGTTATTATCACTGACTAGATACACAGCCTGTTATTATCACTGACTAGATACACAGCCTGTTATTATCACTGACTAGATACACAGCCTGTTATTATCACTGACCAGATACACAGCCTGTTATTATCACTGACTAGATACACAGCCTGTTATTATCACTGCCCAGATACACAGCCTGTTATTATCACTGACCAGATACACAGCCTGTTATTATCACTGACCAGATACACAGCCTGTTATTATCACTGACCAGATACACAGCCTGTTATTATCACTGACTAGATACACAGCCTGTTATTATCACTGACCAGATACACAGCCTGTTATTATCACTGACCAGATACACAGCCTGTTATTATCACTGACCAGATACACAGCCTGTTATTATCACTGACCAGATACACAGCCTGTTATTATCACTGACCAGATACACAGCCTGTTATTATCACTGACTAGATACACAGCCTGTTATTATCACTGACTAGATACACAGCCTGTTATTATCACTGACAGATACACAGCCTGTTATTATCACTGACTAGATACACAGCCTGTTATTATCACTGACTAGATACACAGCCTGTTATTATCACTGACCAGATACACAGCCTGTTATTATCACTGACTAGATACACAGCCTGTTATTATCACTGACCAGATACACAGCCTGTTATTATCACTGACCAGATACACAGCCTGTTATTATCACTGACTAGATACACAGCCTGTTATTATCACTGACCAGATACACAGCCTGTTATTATCACTGACTAGATACACAGCCTGTTATTATCACTGACCAGATACACAGCCTGTTATTATCACTGACCAGATACACAGCCTGTTATTATCACTGACTAGATACACAGCCTGTTATTATCACTGACCAGATACACAGCCTGTTATTATCACTGACTAGATACACAGCCTGTTATTATCACTGACCAGATACACAGCCTGTTATTATCACTGACTAGATACACAGCCTGTTATTATCACTGCCCAGATACACAGCCTGTTATTATCACTGCCCAGATACACAGCCTGTTATTATCACTGACCAGATACACAGCCTGTTATTATCACTGACTAGATACACAGCCTGTTATTATCACTGACTAGATACACAGCCTGTTATTATCACTGACTAGATACACAGCCTGTTATTATCACTGACTAGATACACAGCCTGTTATTATCACTGACCAGATACACAGCCTGTTATTATCACTGACCAGATACACAGCCTGTTATTATCACTGACCAGATACACAGCCTGTTATTATCACTGACCAGATACACAGCCTGTTATTATCACTGACCAGATACACAGCCTGTTATTATCACTGACTAGATACACAGCCTGTTATTATCACTGACTAGATACACAGCCTGTTATTATCACTGCCCAGATACACAGCCTGTTATTATCACTGACCAGATACACAGCCTGTTATTATCACTGACTAGATACACAGCCTGTTATTATCACTGACTAGATACACAGCCTGTTATTATCACTGACCAGATACACAGCCTGTTATTATCACTGACTAGATACACAGCCTGTTATTATCACTGACTAGATACACAGCCTGTTATTACCACTGACCAGATACACAGCCTGTTATTATCACTGACCAGATACACAGCCTGAGACCCTCCACCTCACCTTGGTTTTGGGGACCACTCCCAGTCCTAGCCTGGTATCGACGTGGGAGGCAGCAACCTCCGAGAGATAGCCCTGGTTGGGGATCAGGCAGCCACGGCCAAAACAACACGGACAGCACAGCTACACAGAGAGAGAGAGAGGGGGAGAGGGAGAGGAGGAGAGAGGGAGGAAGGGTCGAGGGTGGGGAGAGAGTTAAATGAACTGTTATAATGAATGTAAAAAGAGAGAGAGAAAGGGAGGAGAGGAAGAGGAGAGAGGAAGTGGAGAGAGGAAGAGGAGAGAGGAAGAGGAGAGAGGGGGAAAATAGGACCTAGGGACAGATGAGGCGAGAGGAAGAGGAGAGAGGAAGAGGAGAGAGGAAGAGGAGAGAGGAAGAGGAGAGAGGAAGAGGAGAGAGGGGGAAAATAGGACCTAGGGACAGATGAGGAGAGAGACAACAGTACAGGAATGTTTCTATCACTGAGCATAGTGAGACCTAGAGACAGATGAGGAGAGGAAGAGGAGAGAGGGGGAAAATAGGACTTAGGGACAGACGAGGCGAGAGGAAGAGGAGAGAGGAAGAGGAGAGAGGAAGAGGAGAGAGGGGGAAAATAGGACCTAGGGACAGATGAGGAGAGAGACAACAGTACAGGAATGTTTCTATCACTGAGCATAGTGAGACCTAGAGACAGATGAGGAGAGAGGAAGAGGAGAGAGAGGGAAATAGGACATAGGGACAGATGAGGAGAGAGACAACAGTACAGGAATGTTTCTATCACTGAGCATAGTGAGACCTAGAGACAGATGAGGAGAGAGGAAGAGGAGAGAGAGGGACATAGGACCTAGGGACAGACGAGGCGAGAGGAAGAGGAGAGAGGAAGAGGAGAGAGAGAGGGAAATAGGACCTAGGGACAGACGAGGCGAGAGGAAGAGGAGAGAGAGGGAAATAGGACCTAGAGACAGATGAGGAGAGAGGAAGAGGAGAGAGGGGGAAATAGGACATAGAGACAGATGAGGAGAGAGGAAGAGGAGAGAGAGGGAAATAGGACATAGGGACAGACGAGGAGAGAGGAAGAGGAGAGAGAGGGAAATAGGACCTAGGGACAGACGAGGAGAGAGGAAGAGGAGAGAGAGGGAAATAGGACATAGGGACAGACGAGGAGAGAGGAGAGACAACAGTAAAAGACAGATAGAAACAGGCCAGAGAACAGTGTTACCTTGTGAAAGTATTTGGTCCATTTAGGGTTGAGGTGACCATAAGGCTCTTCAGACTTTGGTTTGAAAACGCCAAGGATTTTCTGGATGGAAAAAAAGGGAATCAACAGTATTTAATAACGTCCTTATCACATCAGCAGTTATCACAAAGAGCTTTACAGTAACCCAGCCTAGACCCTAATGAAAGAGCTTTACAGTAACCCAGCCTAGACCCTAATGAAAGAGCTTTACAGTAACCCGGCCTAGATCCTAATGAAAGAGCTTTACAGTAACCCGGCCTAGACCCTAATGAAAGAGCTTTACAGTAACCCAGCCTAGACCCTAATGAAAGAGCTTTACAGTAACCCAGCCTAGACCCTAATGAAAGAGCTTTACAGTAACCCAGCCTAGAACCTAATGAAAGAGCTTTACAGTAACCCAGCCTAGAACCTAATAAAAGAGCTTTACAGTAACCCAGCCTAGACCCTAATGAAAGAGCTTTACAGTAACCCAGCCTAGACCCTAATGAAAGAGCTTTACAGTAACCCAGCCTAGACCCTAATGAAAGAGCTTTACAGTAACCCAGCCTAGACCCTAATGAAAGAGCTTTACAGTAACCCAGCCTAGACCCTAATGAAAGAGCTTTACAGTAACCCAGCCTAGACCCTAATGAAAGAGCTTTACAGTAACCCAGCCTAGACCCTAATGAAAGAGCTTTACAGTAACCCAGGCTAGACCCTAATGAAAGAGCTTTACAGTAACCCAGCCTAGACCCTAATGAAAGAGCTTTACAGTAACCCAGCCTAGACCCTAATGAAAGCTCTACAGTAACCCGGCCTAGACCCTAATGAAAGAGCTTTACAGTAACCCGGCCTAGACCCTAATGAAAGAGCTTTACAGTAACCCAGCCTAGACCCTAATGAAAGAGCTTTACAGTAACCCAGCCTAGACCCTAATGAAAGAGCTTTACAGTAACCCAGCCTAGACCCTAATGAAAGAGCTTTACAGTAACCCAGCCTAGACCCTAATGAAAGAGCTTTACAGTAACCCAGCCTAGACCCTAATGAAAGAGCTTTACAGTAACCCAGCCTAGACCCTAATGAAAGAGCTTTACAGTAACCCAGCCTAGACCCTAATGAAAGAGCTTTACAGTAACCCAGCCTAGATCCTAATGAAAGAGCTTTACAGTAACCCAGCCTAGACCCTAATGAAAGAGCTTTACAGTAACCCAGCCTAGACCCTAATGAAAGAGCTTTACAGTAACCCAGCCTAGACCCTAATGAAAGAGCTTTACAGTAACCCAGCCTAGACCCTAATGAAAGCTCTACAGTAACCCGGCCTAGACCCTAATGAAAGAGCTTTACAGTAACCCAGCCTAGACCCCAATGAAAGAGCTTTACAGTAACCCAGCCTAGACCCTAATGAAAGAGCTTTACAGTAACCCAGCCTAGACCCTAATGAAAGAGCTTTACAGTAACCCAGCCTAGATCCTAATGAAAGAGCTTTACAGTAACCCAGCCTAGACCCTAATGAAAGAGCTTTACAGTAACCCAGCCTAGACCCTAATGAAAGAGCTTTACAGTAACCCAGCCTAGACCCTAATGAAAGAGCTTTACAGTAACCCAGCCTAGACCCTAATGAAAGAGCTTTACAGTAACCCAGCCTAGAACCTAATGAAAGAGCTTTATAGTAACCCAGCCTAGACCCTAATGAAAGAGCTTTACGGTAACCCAGCCTAGACCCTAATGAAAGAGCTTTACAGTAACCCAGCCTAGACCCTAATGAAAGAGCTTTACAGTAACCCAGCCTAGATCCTAATGAAAGAGCTTTACAGTAACCCGGCCTAGACCCTAATGAAAGAGCTTTACAGTAACCCAGCCTAGACCCTAATGAAAGAGCTTTACGGTAACCCAGCCTAGACCCTAATGAAAGCTTTACAGTAACCCAGCCTAGACCCTAATGAAAGCTCTACAGTAACCCAGCCTAGACCCCAATGAAAGAGCTTTACAGTAACCCAGCCTAGACCCTAATAAAAGAGCTTTACAGTAACCCAGCCTAGACCCTAATGAAAGAGCTTTACAGTAACCCAGCCTAGACCCTAATGAAAGAGCTTTACAGTAACCCAGCCTAGACCCTAATGAAAGAGCTTTACAGTAACCCAGCCTAGACCCTAATGAAAGAGCTTTACAGTAACCCAGCCTAGAACCTAATGAAAGAGCTTTATAGTAACCCAGCCTAGACCCTAATGAAAGAGCTTTACGGTAACCCAGCCTAGACCCTAATGAAAGAGCTTTACAGTAACCCAGCCTAGACCCTAATGAAAGAGCTTTACAGTAACCCAGCCTAGATCCTAATGAAAGAGCTTTACAGTAACCCGGCCTAGACCCTAATGAAAGAGCTTTACAGTAACCCAGCCTAGACCCTAATGAAAGAGCTTTACGGTAACCCAGCCTAGACCCTAATGAAAGCTTTACAGTAACCCAGCCTAGACCCTAATGAAAGCTCTACAGTAACCCAGCCTAGACCCCAATGAAAGAGCTTTACAGTAACCCAGCCTAGACCCTAATAAAAGAGCTTTACAGTAACCCAGCCTAGACCCTAATGAAAGAGCTTTACAGTAACCCAGCCTAGACCCTAATGAAAGAGCTTTACAGTAACCCAGCCTAGACCCTAATGAAAGAGCTTTACAGTAACCCAGCCTAGACCCTAATGAAAGAGCTTTACAGTAACCCAGCCTAGACCCTAATGAAAGAGCTTTACAGTAACCCAGCCTAGACCCTAATGAAAGAGCTTTACAGTAACCCAGCCTAGACCCTAATGAAAGAGCTTTACAGTAACCCAGCCTAGACCCTAATGAAAGAGCTTTACAGTAACCCAGCCTAGACCCTAATGAAAGAGCTTTACAGTAACCCAGCCTAGAACCTAATGGAAGAGCTTTACAGTAACCCGGCCTAGACCCTAATGGAAGAGCTTTACAGTAACCCGGCCTAGACCCTAATGGAAGAGCTTTACAGTAACCCAGCCTAGACCCTAATGAAAGAGCTTTACAGTAACCCAGCCTAGACCCCAATGAAAGACTACTGATCTGATGTAGTGAGGAGGACTACTGATCTGATGTAGTGATGGGCCAGCAAGACAACTCCATCACCTGGCATCACAGACTACAGAGAGACTAAGGACCACATCAGGACAACTCCATCACCTGGCATCACAGACTACAGAGAGACTAAGGACCACATCAGGGCCAGCAGGACAACTCCATCACCTGGCATCACAGACTACAGAGAGACTGAGGACCACATCAGGACAACTCCATCACCTGGCATCACAGACTACAGAGAGACTAAGGACCACATCAGGGCCAGCAGGACAACTCCATCACCTGGCATCACAGACTACAGAGAGACTGAGGACCACATCAGGACAACTCCATCACCTGGCATCACAGACTACAGAGAGACTAAGGACCACATCAGGACCAGCTGGCATCGACCATCATCCCCATCATGTAGTGTAAACTCCAGCAGGTTACCAGACGCACCAGTCTCTGCTAGGAGTGGGTACACTCCGTTGTGAAGGAAGTCCCTGAAGCTGGCTTCCTCCCCATCAACATGTTCATCTACTTTAATGTTTCTGTCCATCTGTAGGCCTATACTGGAATTCAGCTGTTAGCTGTGAAGCCTACTAGACCAGATTAACCCATGAAACAATAACTTCTTCACATACATAACGCACAAGTTAAACCACAGTGGCTCAGAAAAACCACCAGGACTTCCTGGACATAAAGAACAGGAAATAGTTTGTTATTTAAAAAGGTTATTGACTGTTTTGAACAAAGCCTAGCTAGTAGTGATGAGGGATGATTCTCACCCTCCCTCCCTCTCTCCCTCCGTGGTCTTTGACAAAATACCCCCTCCTCCTCCATATCTTCCACTTCACCCACCCCCCCCCTTTCCTCACCCCTTTGGAGTCTTTAACGAAGTAACTCCCGCTAGAACCCTGAGAGATTCTCTCTGGGAAGACTCCGCCCTCGATGGCCTGCTCCGCCCTCTGAATGATGTCACCAAACTCTGGGTCGCCGGGGAAATGGTTAAAGTCTCCGCTACTGTTACCTGAATGGAGGGGAGAGAGAGAGAATTTAGACTTGTTTTTCTTTAAAAATAGGCCATCGTCATTACATTAAACAAAAATAAACATATGTTTCCCATTACAAATGTATATTTTAACATGCCCTCTCCACAGAGATAGACAGAGAGAGAGAGAGAGAGAGTAATGTTTTCTCTAAATGTTTTATTGTTTATTTCACTTTTGTTTAATATCTAGGTCACTTGCTTTGGCAATGTAAACATATGTTTCCCATGCCAATAAAACCCTTAAAATGAATTGAGAGAGACACAGCGAGAGCGAGAGAGACAGAGACATGGAGAGAGAAACAGAGACTCAGTGATCATAGCCTTGCTATTGAGAAAGGCCGCAGTAGGCAGACCTGGCTCTCAAGAGAAGACAGGCTATGTGCAACACTGACCACAAAATGATGTGGAAACTGAACTGCACTTCCTAACCTCTTGCCAAATGTATGACCATACTAGTGACACATATTTCCCTCAGATTACACAGATCCACAAAGAATTTGAAAACAAACCCGACTTTGATGAACTCTCCATATCTACAGGGTGAAATACCACAGTGTGCCATCACAGCAGCAAGATGTGACCTGTTGCTCACAAGAAAAGGGCAACCAGTGAAGAACAAACACCATTGTAAATACAACCCATATTTATGTTTATTTATTTTCCCTTTTCTACTTTAACCATTTGCACATCGTTACAACACTGTATATAGACATAATATGACATTTGTAATGTCTTTATTCTTTTGGAATGTCTGTGAGTGTAATGTTTACTGTACATTTTTTATTAAACTTTTGTTTATTATCTATTTCACTTGCTTTGGCGATGTAAACATATGTTTCTCATGCCAAAAAAAGGCCCTTAAATTGCAAGTGGAATTGAAAGAGAGATCAGTACGTGTGTATGTAACCAGCTAAAGCAGCATCTACAGCTGGTATCAGTTCAACTCTGCAGCGTCAACATTTGTTTGCTTTGGTTGTGGTTGACTCTGGTGGAGGGTGTAGGCTGCCTCCCAAACAGCACCCTATTCCCTACATAGGGCTCTGGTCAAAAGTAGTGCACTATGTAGGGAATAGGGTGTTGTTTGGGAGGCAGGCGCACTGTGAGCTAGGTGCAAAGTCAAGAGAAACATGACACCATATAACATGGAGGTTAAACACACACACACACACAGAGAGAGAGCCCACACACACACACACACACACAGAGCCCCCCCCCCCACACGCACACACACAGAGAGCCCAACACACACACACACACACACACACACACAGCCCACACACACACAGCCCCCACACACACACACACACACACAGCCCCCCCCCCGAGCGACAGCCCACACACACAGAGCCCCCCCCACACACACACACAGAGCGCCCCCACACACACACACAGAGAGCCCAACACACACACAGCGAGCACACACACACACACACACACACACACACACAGGCCCACACAGCCCTCACACACAAACAGAGAGAGCCCAACACACACACAGACAGAGTCCCCCCCCCCCACACACACAGAGAGCCCAACACACACACACACACACACAGAGAGAGCCCAACACACACACACACACACACAGACAGAGTCCCCCCCCCCACACACACACACAGAGAGCCCAACACACACACAGAGAGCCCAACACACACACAGAGAGCCCAACACACACACACACACACACAAACAGGCCCACACAGCCCTCACACACAAACAGAGAGAGCCCAACACACACACAGACAGAGTCCCCCCCCCCCCCCACACACACACACGGTCTAAGCGGATGACACTTCCTCTCCCCCATTTAGAAAGCAAAGGAGAACAACTGATGACATCAACAACACAGCTCCATATAACACCATCAGACAGAGAGAGAGAGATGGGGGCCAGAGAGAGATGGGGGCCAGAGAGAGAGGGGAGACAGAGAGAGGGAGAGCTGGGGGCCAGAGAGAGAGGGGAGACAGAGAGAGGGAGAGCTGGGGGACAGAGAGAGCTGGGGGGAGAGAGAGGGAGAGCTGGGGGACAGAGAGAGCTGGGGGAGAGAGAGGGAGAGCTGGGGACAGAGAGAGCTGGGGGGAGAGAGAGGGAGAGCTGGGGGGAGAGAGAGGGAGAGCTGGGGGGAGAGAGAGAGGGAGAGCTGGGGGAGAGAGAGAGGGAGAGCTGGGGGAGAGAGAGAGGGAGAGCTGGGGGAGAGAGAGAGGGAGAGCTGGGGGGGAGAGAGAGAGGGAGAGCTGGGGGAGAGAGAGAGGGAGAGCGGGGGCAGAGAGAGAGGGAGAGCTGGGGGGCAGAGAGAGAGGGAGAGCTGGGGGGGCAGAGAGAGGGAGAGCTGGGGGCAGAGAGAGGGAGAGCTGGGGGGAGAGAGAGAGCTGGGGGGAGAGAAAGAGCTGGGGGGAGAGAGAGAGCTGGGGGAGAGAGAGAGGGAGAGCTGGGGGGAGAGAGAGAGGGAGAGCTGGGGGGAGAGAGAGAGGGAGAGCTGGGGGCAGAGAGAGGGAGAGCTGGGGGGCAGAGAGAGGGAGAGCTGGGGGGCAGAGAGAGGGAGAGCTGGGGGGCAGAGAGAGGGAGAGCTGGGGGGCAGAGAGAGGGAGAGCTGGGGGGCAGAGAGAGGGAGAGCTGGGGGGCAGAGAGAGGGAGAGCTGGGGGGCAGAGAGAGGGAGAGCTGGGGGGCAGAGAGAGGGAGAGCTGGGGGGCAGAGAGAGGGAGAGCTGGGGGGCAGAGAGAGGGAGAGCTGGGGGGCAGAGAGAGGGAGAGCTGGGGGGCAGAGAGAGGGAGAGCTGGGGGGCAGAGAGAGGGAGAGCTGGGGGAGAGAGAGAGGGAGAGCTGGGGGGCAGAGAGAGGGAGAGCTGGGGGGCAGAGAGAGGGAGAGCTGGGGGGCAGAGAGAGGGAGAGCTGGGGGGCAGAGAGAGGGAGAGCTGGGGGGCAGAGAGAGGGAGAGCTGGGGGGCAGAGAGAGGGAGAGCTGGGGGGCAGAGAGAGGGAGAGCTGGGGGGCAGAGAGAGGGAGAGCTGGGGGGCAGAGAGAGGGAGAGCTGGGGGGAGAGAGAGAGCTGGGGGGAGAGAGAGAGCTGGGGGGAGAGAGAGAGCTGGGGGGAGAGAGAGAGCTGGGGGGCAGAGAGAGAGCTGGGGGGAGAGAGAGAGCTGGGGGCAGAGAGAGGGAGAGCTGGGGGGCAGAGAGAGGGAGAGCTGGGGGGCAGAGAGAGGGAGAGCTGGGGGGCAGAGAGAGGGAGAGCTGGGGGGCAGAGAGAGGGAGAGCTGGGGGGCAGAGAGAGGGAGAGCTGGGGGGCAGAGAGAGGGAGAGCTGGGGGGCAGAGAGAGGGAGAGCTGGGGGGCAGAGAGAGGGAGAGCTGGGGGGCAGAGAGAGGGAGAGCTGGGGGGCAGAGAGAGGGAGAGCTGGGGGGCAGAGAGAGGGAGAGCTGGGGGGCGAGAGAGAGGGAGAGCTGGGGGGCAGAGAGAGGGAGAGCTGGGGGGCAGAGAGAGGGAGAGCTGGGGGGCAGAGAGAGGGAGAGCTGGGGGGCAGAGAGAGGGAGAGCTGGGGGGCAGAGAGAGGGAGAGCTGGGGGGCAGAGAGAGGGAGAGCTGGGGGGCAGAGAGAGGGAGAGCTGGGGGGCAGAGAGAGGGAGAGCTGGGGGGCAGAGAGAGGGAGAGCTGGGGGGCAGAGAGAGGGAGAGCTGGGGGGCAGAGAGAGGGAGAGCTGGGGGGCAGAGAGAGGGAGAGCTGGGGGGCAGAGAGAGGGAGAGCTGGGGGGCAGAGAGAGGGAGAGCTGGGGGCAGAGAGAGGGAGAGCTGGGGGGCAGAGAGAGGGAGAGAGAGCTGGGGGGCAGAGAGAGGGAGAGAGATCTGGGGGGAGATCTGGGGGAGAACTGGGTAGAGACTCAGGACAGCAACACAAAGAGGCCCAACGAAATGATAAGAAAACAAAAAGATAATGTGTCAAGTAATTGGAAAGAATTAACAAACAAAAAAACAGAGCAAACTAGAATGCTATTCGGCTCTAAACAGAGAGAACACTGTGGCAGAATACCTGACCACTGTGACTGACCCAAACTTAAGGAAACCTTTGACTATGTACAGACTCAGTGAGCATAGCCTTGCTATTGAGAAAGGCCGCCGTAGGCAGACCTGGCTCTCAAGAGAAGACAGGCTATGTGCAACACTGCCCACAAAATGAGGTCGAAGCTGAGCTGCACTTCCTAACCTCCTGCCAAATGTATGACCATATTAGAGACACATATTTCCCTCAGATTACACAGATCCAGAAAGAATTTGAAAACAAACCCAATTTTTATAAACTCCCATATCTACAGGGTGAAATACCACAGTGTGACATCACAGCAGCAAGATGTGTGACCTGTTGCCACAAGAAAAGGGCAACCAGTGAAGAACAAACACCAGTGTAAATACAACCCATATTTATTTTCCCTTTTGCACTTTAAAATAGTTAAAAGAACAAAATAGAGAGAGAGAGAGAAACGCCATGGCTAGCAAGCTACTAACATGAACGGATTATTGTATTCTCCTCCGTATCACCACCGACTCTTTACCTGGCGAGGTAAGGTTATCTTTATCCGACGATGAACTCTGTCGGTTCCGCCTCGTCCTCTTCTGCCTCTCGCCCCGAGGTGACGACGTGCCTCCGGATAAACACGGCAACAACAGAGCCTCTTCCCCAGAACCGTCCGTCTCCAATTCGGTAAGAACGCTTTCACACGAACCCGACATCCGAACCGCGACCCCCGGGTTAGACCCAGACCCGACTGTGTTCCTATCGAACAACGTCGACAGCGGATCCTCTGACCGAAAGTTGAGATCCGTGGTAGCAGCAGCGGAGGCTACCGGGGGTATGTCAGCCGCCACCACCGGCTCGGTCTCGTTTGCTTCGCATTCTGACATCATTGTGGATCGCTTTTTTTTCTTCAGTTCTTTACAAATTGAAAAATTGTTTGGTTCAAGCGTTACATATTTTCATCGCTCCATTGTTTTTGAATGATTTCGTTTTAACACGGGGTTGCTCGACAGTCGCTAGTTTACTTAGCGGGAGATAATCTCACCCCGTTGAATTGTCCACATCAGCCAAACATCGCTTCCTCTTTCTACAGAGCATGCGCGTAGATACCCAGGCAGTCTGAGCGGATTTAAAGAGGCCGTGAAGCACATGTCTCTCTGCCTGAGGGGAGTGGAAGGGGGGAGGAAGACAGATGAGAAGGAGGTGATTGCAGCCCGGTATTTGGGGGGGTGTTCCTGTACGTGGGCATTCCTACATTTGCAGGAAACAATCTTCAGACTTCTATTGGTCCATTTTTAAGCTAGGAGGGAGGCTGGGTAGACACTGCTAGCTAGGACTCTGATACATACTGGAGGGTTATTGTGAAACACTAGCTAGCTAACTAGCTAGAAGTCTGGTATATACAGGATGGAGTCTGAGGAAACACTGCTAGCTAGCTAGTACTCTGGTACACACAGGATGGAGGTTGAGGAGACACTGGTAGCTAGCTAGGACTCTGGTACATACAGGATGGAGGTTGAGGAGACACTGCTAGCTAGCTAGGACTCTGGTACATACAGGATGGAGGCTGAGGAGACACTGCTAGCTAGCTAGGACTCTGGTACACACAGGATGGAGGTTGAGGAGACATTGGTAGCTAGCTAGTACTCTGGTACATACAGGAGGGAGGCTGGGTAGACACTGCTAGCTAGGACTCTGGTACATACAGGATGGAGGCTGAGGAGACACTGGTAGCTAGCTAGGACTCTGGTACATACAGGATGGAGGCTGAGGAAACACTGGTAGCTAGCTAGGACTCTGGTACATACAGGAGGGAGGCTGAGGAGACACTGTTAGCTAGCTAGCTAGCTAGGACTCTGGTACATACAGGATGGAGGCTGAGGAAACACTGTTAGCTAGCTAGCTAGCTAGCTAGGACTCTGGTACATACAGGAGGGAGGCTGAGGAGACGCTGAGGAAACACTGGTAGCTAGCTAGGACTCTGGTATATACAGGATGGAGGCTGAGGAGACACTGCTAGCTAGCTAGCTAGGACTCTGGTACACACAGGATGGAGGTTGAGGAGACACTGCTAGCTAGCTAGGACTCTGGTACATACAGGATGGAGGCTGAGGAGACACTGCTAGCTAGCTAGGACTCTGGTACATACAGGATGGAGGCTGAGGAGACACTGCTAGCTAGCTAGCTAGGACTCTGGTACACACAGGATGGAGGCTGAGGAGACACTGCTAGCTAGTTAGGACTCTGGTACATACAGGATGGAGGCTGAGGAGACACTGCTAGCTAGCTAGGACTCTGGTACATACAGGAGGGAGGTTGAGGAGACACTGTTAGCTAGCTAGCTAGCTAGGACTCTGGTACATACAGGATGGAGGCTGAGGAAACACTGTTAGCTAGCTAGCTAGCTAGCTAGCTAGCTAGCTAGGACTCTGGTACATACAGGAGGGAGGCTGAGGAGACGCTGAGGAAACACTGGTAGCTAGCTAGGACTCTGGTATATACAGGATGGAGGCTGAGGAGACACTGCTAGCTAGCTAGCTAGGACTCTGGTACACACAGGATGGAGGTTGAGGAGACACTGCTAGCTAGCTAGGACTCTGGTACATACAGGATGGAGGCTGAGGAGACACTGCTAGCTAGCTAGGACTCTGGTACATACAGGATGGAGGCTGAGGAGAGACTGCTAGCTAGCTAGCTAGGACTCTGGTACATACAGGATGGAGGCTGAGGAGACACTGCTAGCTAGCTAGGACTCTGGTACATACAGGATGGAGGCTGAGGAGACACTGCTAGCTAGCTAGCTAGGACTCTGGTACACACAGGATGGAGGCTGAGGAGACACTGCTAGCTAGTTAGGACTCTGGTACATACAGGATGGAGGTTGAGGAGACACTGCTAGCTAGCTAGCTAGGACTCTGGTACACACAGGATGGAGGCTGAGGAGACACTGATAGCTAGTTAGGACTCTGGTACACAGTGTGCTGTGTTGTTAATGCAGTTTATGTGAAGAACAAACACCATTGTAAATACAACCCATATTTATGTTTATTTTTTCATCTTTTGTACTTGAATGATTTGCACATCATTACAACACTGTATATAGACATAATAAGAGATTTGAAATGTCTTTATGCTTTTGGAAGTTTTGGAAGTGGAAGGTGTTTTGAAATCATCAAAGCATGAGAAGACTTTGCCTTTGTTTTGGTTTGTTTGTTTGTCAGTTAGGGTGCGCAGGGTGAATACTTGGTCTGTCGTACGGTAATTTGGTAAAAAGCCAATTTGACATTTGCTCAGTACATTGTTTTTGCTGAGGAAATGTACGAGTCTGCTGTTAATGATGCAGAGGATTTCCCCAAGGTTGCTGTTGATGCATATCCCACGGTAGTTATTGGGGTCAAATTTGTTGACACTTTTGTGGATTTGGGTGATCAGTCCTTGGTTCCAAATATTGGGGAAGATGCCAGAGCTAAGGATGATGTTAAAGAGTTTAAGAATAGCCAGTAGGACTTTCTTGTCTGTATATTTTATAATTTAATTAGGGTACCATCAACACCTTTTTGGGTTGGAGGGTTTGTATTTTGTCCTGTAGTCCGTTCATTTTAATTAGAGAATCCAGTGCGTTCTGGTAGTCTTTAGTAGCGGATTCTAAAATGTGTATTTGATCATGTTTTTGCTGTTTGTTCTTTGTTATAGAGCCAACAAAAATTGGATAAGTGGTTTAGCCATAAATCTCCGTTTTGGATAGATAACTCTTTGTGTTGCTGTTTGTTAGTGAGTTCCAATTTTCCCAGAAGTGGTTAGAATCGTTTTTTTTTTTTTTAAATGTAACTTTTATTTAACTAGGCAAGTCAGTTAATCTTATTTACAATGACGGCCTACCCTATATTCTATGGATTCTTCAATTACATTGAGCTGATTTCTGACGTGCTGTTCCTTCTTTTTCCGTAGTGTATTTCTGTATTGTTTTAGTGATTCACCATAGTGAAGGCTCAGATTTTCTGGGTCTCTGTGTTTTTGGTTGGACAGGTTTCTCAAAATGTTTGTTTTGTTTTTTGCCTTCTTAATCAAACCATTTGTCATTGTTATTCATTTTCTTTGGTTGTCTGCTTGAAAATGTTAGATTCTCCTCTCTCTCTCTCTCTCTCTCTCTCCCTACTCTCTCTCTCTCTCTCTCTCTCCCTACTCTGTCTCTGTCTGTCTCCTCAAATCTCCAGGCTCAAAGCTTCAGCCCACCAGGTTGGTAGAGTATACATCTACAGTGATTATAGCAGTTCTATATTAGTCAACTTTATACCACATGGATAATTTCCTGGATCCATACACACCATACAGTCCATTCAAAACAACAACAAGAAGAAGTCCTATTCCATGGAACTACTAACACTTGTCACCCACAAAGCATTACTGCTGTTATAATAACAGAATCACTGTCATCATCTGTCCTCACCACTGTGTTTTCCTCTCTGCTGTTTACAGCTGAACACTCAGTCAGACTGGTGAATGGGACAGGTCTGGCACAGCGGAAGTCTTCTCCAGAGGAGAGTGGTCAGGTCTATGTACTGAGTGGTCGGGCATGATGAGAGAGACTAAGGTTGTGTGTAGAGAGCTGGACTGTGGGAATGTTGTAGCTGAGTCTAGAGGGCCTCTGTTTGAAAAGGGAAGAAGAGGAGTCAGACTAGGTGGTCGTTATGGAGATGAGTCTTCTATTACAGAGTGTGACATCATCAGAAGAGGACAAAGTGTCTGTGATGGTGAATAGTATCATCATGTGACCTGTTCAGGTAAGACACTGGTAATATTGTCAAGGTTGTGCGCTACTGGTACGAAGTCAGGTGCAGGAGAGCAGTGAGTTGTGATCAGGCACACTTTATTTGGCAGAAGCACAAAAGACAGACGCAACTGCGTCCAAAATCCTCCAGCCACAGGTAAAAGTAAATAAGTGCGATGTCACGAACGTCGGATGAAGTAGACCAAGGTGCAGCGTGGTGAGCGTACATTTTCCTTTTTATTGAATGTCGCCAGCAAAACCAATAAACAATACAAAACGAACCGTGACGCTTACAGGGCAAAGTGCCACAAACAAAGTTAACTACCCACAAGGACAGTCGGGGAAAAAGGGCTACCTAAGTATGGCTCCCAATCAGCGACAACGATGTACAGCTGTCCCTGATTGAGAGCCATACCAGGCCAAAATAAAGAAATACAAAACATAGAAAATAGAACATAGAATGCCCACCCAAATCACACCCTGACCAAACCTAAATAGAGACATAAAAAGGCTCTCTCAGGTCAGGGCGTGACATGCGAAAACACTCACAAATATACAAACTGTATGACAAATACATACAACGGGGCAAAATATGATACCCGGGGGAAAAACCAGTCTGGTGCATCACACTAAACACGTAACAAAACAATTTCACACAAAGACATGGGGGGGGAACAGAGGAATAAATACATGCAGTGTGATTAGGGAATGTAAACCAGGTGTGCAGGGAACAAGACAAAACAAATGGAACAATGAAAAGGTGGAGCGGCGGTGGCTAGAAAGCCGGTGACGTCGAACGCCGACCGAACAAGGAGAGGAGCCGACTTCAGCGGAAGTAGTGACAAATATTGAGAGATTTATTTGTACATTATACAATATTTATACTATATATTTTACATATTTAATTTAAAAAGAGGGAGAGTTGTAAGATGTATTTAAACATTATATTTGTGTTTGTCATATTGGTTTATGGGAGATGTTCATGGGCAGATCATTGTAGTTCAGATGGTACTGAAGTGAAGCTGCCTGATGGATGTCCAGCTGTTTATTTTCTATAAAGTGAAGTGAACTTATTCCTGTCTCCTGCCTGCATTATTCCCAACCCTATCCTGAGTGACTAAGAACCCATTTCTACCTCTTACAGTATCAAACATAGCAAACTACAATCTTTTATCCAACATATTTGTGTTTAGTCCTTGACAGTGTCATCAACAAAACTGATTGAATGTTCAACCAACTATTTTTCTTCGGAGTCTGTGCGGCTTGTGGATGGAGCTGGTCTCTGCTCTGGGAGAGTGGAGGTGAAGTCCAATCAGTCCTGGGCCTCAGTGTGTGAAGCTGACTTTGACCGGCAGGATGCAGAGGTAGTCTGTGGGGAGCTTGGCTGTGGGGCTCCTGCAGCTCTACAGGGGGGGCTCTATGGAGAAGGTGAGGGTCAGACCTGGGATAAAGAGTTCCAGTGTAAAGGCAAAGAGTCCCGTCTCCTGGACTGTGACACCTCAGACAGAGAAAACAACACCTGTCTACCTGGTAATGCTGTTGGACTCACCTGCTCAGGTAAGAAACAGTTTGTCACTCAATCAACATTGTTTCTCACCTGGAGTGAAGAATATGAGAGACAATATAGGTGTGTTTTAGTGAGAAAATAGTAAGATTACTGTCTCTCTCTTTTCTTTTCTCAGAGCCTGATGATGTGAGGCTGGTGGGAGGAGGCAGTCGCTGTGCTGGTGGAGTGGAGCGGTACGACCAGGGAGAGTGGAGGACTGGGAGCTGAAGACTGGGACCAGAGAGATGTAGCTGTAGTAGTGTGTAGACAGCTGGGCTGTGCAGTGGTACGACCAGGGAGAGTGGAGGACTGTGGGAGATGAAGACTGGGACCAGAGAGATGTAGCTGTAGTAGTGTGTAGACAGCTGGGCTGTGCAGTGGTATGACCAGGGAGAGTGGAGGACTGTGGGAGATGAAGACTGGGACCAGAGAGATGTAGCTGTAGTAGTGTGTAGACAGCGGGGCTGTGCAGTGGTACGACCAGGGAGAGCGGAGGACTGTGGGAGCTGAAGACTGGGACCAGAGAGATGTAGCTGTAGTAGTGTGTAGACAGCTGGGCTGTGCAGTGGTACGACCAGGGAGAGCGGAGGACTGTGGGAGATGAAGACTGGGACCAGAGAGATGTAGCTGTAGTAGTGTGTAGACAGCTGGGCTGTGGCTCTACTGTTTCAGAACTACTTGGAAACACCACTAGAGGGTTTGGAGTTTACTGTTCTGGGTCTGAGCCTTCACTGAGGGAATGTTGAAGAACACATTAACTCCTTCCTGTATTCACAGTGATCTGCTCAGGTAATAACAAAGATATTATCATTGTATTCATCTAATTCCCTTCATTCATACAACTTCCTCTGCACCTCTCACGATGACTGTTTAGCTTGTCAGTCTGCTTTGCAAAATAGATCACTCAGTCAAGTAGGAATCAAATACAACTTAAATATCCCAGAATGCTTTTGTATTTGAGTGTTATCTCAGTGACTGCCTCTACTCACTACCACTGTCACATGTCATGTTATTGTCATATCTAAATGAGGAAAGTAGTTGAGGAGCTACGTTTTCTTTTTCTCTCCTCTTGTTCCAGATGTCCTGCTTAAGCCTGATATCAACATATGTTGTCTCAGTGACTGTAGGCCCACTACTCATGTTGCCCTGTGAGGGAGGGTGGCTAGCACTGTTACATGCTGATGTTATTGTCATATCTACAGGAAACTAGTTGAAGAGGTTTTTCTTGTTCTGTTTTATTGTTACAGATCTCCTGGTTCAGCCTGAGACCCTTCCTCAATGGGAGGAGTCTCCAGGGGCCACCAGGGGCCACAACTTCACCATCACCTGCTCCACTCAGCCACGGTACCCAGGAGGCTCCTTCCTCCCCACGTTCACCGGCTCCAACAGAACCCAGATCCAGCCAGCTGTGAATCACTCTGCTGCCTTCCTATTCCATGCTGCAGAAGGCTAACCACCAAGGGAACTACAGCTGTGTTTATTTAGATCAAAACAAATGTATTTATATAGCCCTTCGTACATCAGCTGATATCTCAAAGTGCTGTACAGAAACCCAGCCTAAAACCCCAAACAGCAAGCAATGCAGGTGTAGAAGCACAGTGGCTAGGAAAACTCAAAAGAAAGGCCAAAACCTAGGAAGAAACCTAGAGAGGAACCAGGCTATGAGGGGTGGCCAGTCCTCTTCTGGCTGTGCCGGGTAGAGATTATAACAGAACATGGCCAAGATGTTCAAATGTTCATAAATGACCAGCAGGGTCAAATAATAATAATCCCAGTGGTTGTAGAGGGTGCAACAGGTCAGCACCTCAGGAGGAAATGTCAGTTGGCTTTTCATAGCCGATCATTGAGAGTATCTCTACCGTTCCTGCTGTCTCTAGAGAGTTGAAAACAGCAGGTCTGGGACAGGTAGCACATCCGGTGAACAGGTCAGGGTTCCATAGCCGCAGGCAGAACAGTTGAAACTGGAGCAGCAGCATGGCCAGGTGGACTGGGGACAGCAAGGAGTCATCATGTCAGGTAGTCCTGAGGCATGGTCCTAGGGCTCAGGTCCTCCGAGAAAGAGAAAGAAAGAGAGAATTAGAGAGAGCATACTTAAATTCACACAGGACACAGGATAAGACAGGAGAAATACTCCAGATATAACAGACTGACCCTAGCCCCCCGACACATAAACTACTGCAGCATAAATACAATGCATGTTTTCTCTCATAACTTCTCCTCTGAGAGTGAGCTCCTCTCCCTCACCATCACAGGTAACTGAACATGAACCAGACTTATAACTTTGTCATTGACAGATTTCCCACAGATATATCTGATGATGATCAGTCCCCTTCATCAAAGGTGTTTCTGTTTGCAGCCTCTCCTCTGCCAGCCTTCATCATCAGACACGTTGTAGTGCTGCTGATCCTACTGACAGCCATCACCACCTTCTACCTGTACTACAAGGTAAAGACATTCACTCAGACATGACAGTAAATGTCTGACTCTTAATGTCTGATAGTTGGTGCTGTGTCTCCCTCGACCACCAGGAGGCAGAAGAGAGTGAACAGGGTGAGCAGCATGGATCTTTATGTCAATGCCATGGAGATGGTCTCTCTGAGCTCCAGAGCTGAAGCTGGACCGGGAGAGGAGAGAGCAGCTCGGGGGACGGAGTAGGAGTAGAATGAAGCTGACCCTTCATGCTGATCTCAGGTCACTTCTGTGTTTTAACATCAGAGTAGGATGAAGCCGACCCTACATGCTAATCTCAGGTCAGTTTTGTGTTTTTAAATCAGTGGTCAGGGAAGCACTGGTGTATAAAATGTGATGGCAAACCTTAAAGGAAAACTCCATCCCAAAATATATTTTGGTATTTGTTTCATTAGTCCATTGTTGATATAGTCCCAAAATGTTTTGCATGTCAGCAATCAAGTTTTCCAGATATATAACTTTAACAATACAGAAATGCAGCCTGTATGGTTACATGGGGTTTGGAGTAACATGGGGTTTGGGTAACACAGGGTTGGGGTAACATGGGGTTTTGGGTACATGGGGTTTTGGGTAACACAGGGTTTTGGGTACACGGGGTTTGGTTAACACTGGGTTTGGGTAACACAGGGTTTGGGGTAACACGGGGTTTGGGGTAACACAGGGTTTGGGGTAACACAGGGTTTGGGGTAACACGGGTTTGGGGTAACACGGGTTTGGGGTAACACAGGGTTTGGGTAACACGGGGTTTGGGGTAACACTGGTTTGGGGTAACATGGGTTTGGGTAACATGGGGTTTGGGGTAACACAGGGTTTTGGGTAACACTGGGTTTGGGGTAACATGGGGTTTTGGTAACATGGGGTTTTGATTATTTAAGAGCATTCCAGCATTTACTGCTTTTAGTTTTTATCTTTATTTTGTAAATCTTATTTTGTTTACTCTTAGATTCTTTATTTTGAAGTGTTATGATGTATTATTAGTCCATGTAATCACCTGTTTATTCTTTATAGATGTCTCCTTTCCATCAAGTCAGGAAGTCCATGTGTTATTAATCACCTGTTTATTCTTTATAGATGTCTCCTTTCATCAAGTCAGGTAGTCCATGTGTTATTATATCACCTGTTTATTCTTTATAGATGTCTCCTTTCCATCAAGTCAGGAAGTCCATGTGTTATTATAATCACCTGTTTATTCTTTATAGATGTCTCCTTTCCATCAAGTCAGGTAGTCCATGTGTTATTATATCACCTGTTTATTCTTTATAGATGTCTCCTTTCCATCAAGTCAGGTAGTCCATGTGTTATTATATCACCTGTTTATTCTTTATAGATGTCTCCTTTCCATCAAGTCAGGAAGTCCATGTGTTATTATAATCACCTGTTTATTCTTTGGCCGGGATTCAATCCGATTGCAAGTTGTAGCGAGTTTGTTAATTAAAGGTAATTTCCGATTGAGCCAACATCTACGGCGTTTAACATGACTGTGATCTCAATCTGCCTCTAACTGGCCTGAGGAGGTCTATATCTCCATTAGGTTGAATGTGACAGTCTATAACCAGCCTGAGGAGGTCTATAACTTCATTAGGTTGAATGTGACAATCTGTCTATAACCAGCCTGAGGAGGTCTATATCTCCATTAGGTTGAATGTGATAGTCTATAACCAGCCTGAGGAGGTCTATAACTCCATTAGGTTGAATGTGATTGTCTATAACCAGCCTGAGGAGGTCTATAACTCCATTAGGTTGAATTTGATTGTCTATAACCAGCCTGAGGAGGTCTATAACTCCATTAGGTTGAATGTGACAGTATGTCTATAACCAGCCTGAGGAGGTCTATATCTCCATTAGGTTGAATGTGATAGTCTATAACCAGCCTGAGGAGGTCTATATCTCCATTAGGTTGAATGTGATAGTCTATAACCAGCCTGAGGAGGTCTATATTTCCATTAGGTTGAATGTGATAGTCTATAACCAGCCTGAGGAGGTCTATAACTCCATTAGGTTGAATGTGATAGTCTGTCTATAACCAGCCTGAGGAGGTCTATCACTCCATTAGGTTGAATGTGATAGACTATAACCAGCCTGAGGAGGTCTATAACTCCATTAGGTTGAATGTGACAATCTGTCTCTAACCAGCCTGAGGAGGTCTATAACTCCATTAGGTTGAATATGATTGTCTATAACCAGCCTGAGGAGGTCTATATCTCCATTAGGTTGAATGTGATTGTCTATAACCAGCCTGAGGAGGTCTATAACTCAATTAGGTTGAATGGGATTTTCTATAATCAGCCTGAGGAGGTCTATAACTCCATTAGGTTGAAAGTGATAGTCTATAACCAGCCTGAGGAGGTCTATAACTCCATTAGATTGAATGTGATTGTCTATAACCAGCCTGAGGAGGTCTATAACTCAATTAGGTTGAATGTGATTGTCTATAACCAGCCTGAGGAGGTCTGTATCTCCATTAGGTTGAATGTGATTGTCTATAACCAGCCTGAGGAGGTCTGTAACTCCATTAGGTTGAATGTGATTGTCTATAACCAGCCTGAGGAGGTCTGTATCTCCATTAGGTTGAATGTGATTGTCTATAACCAGCCTGAGGAGGTCTGTATCTCCATTAGGTTGAATGTGATAGTCTATAACCAGCCTGAGGAGGTCTATAACTCCATTAGATTGAATGTGATTGTCTATAACCAGCCTGAGGAGGTCTATAACTCCATTAGGTTGAAAGTGATAGTCTATAACCAGCCTGAGGAGGTCTATAACTCCATTAGATTGAATGTGATTGTCTATAACCAGCCTGAGGAGGTCTATAACTCAATTAGGTTGAATGTGATTGTCTATAACCAGCCTGAGGAGGTCTGTATCTCCATTAGGTTGAATGTGATAGTCTATAACCAGCCTGAGGAGGTCTATAACTCCATTAGGTTGAATGTGATAGTCTATAACCAGCCTGAGGAGGTCTGTATCTCCATTAGGTTGAATGTGATAGTCTATAACCAGCCTGAGGAGGTCTATAACTCCATTAGGTTGAATGTGATTGTCTATAACCAGCCTGAGGAGGTCTGTATCTCCATTAGGTTGAATGTGATTGTCTATAACCAGCCTGAGGAGGTCTGTATCTCCATTAGGTTGAATGTGATAGTCTATAACCAGCCTGAGGAGGTCTGTAACTCCATTAGGTTGAATGTGATAGTCTATAACCAGCCTGAGGAGGTCTATAACTCCATTAGGTTGAATGTGATTGTCTATAACCAGCCTGAGGAGGTCTGTATCTCCATTAGGTTGAATGTGATTGTCGATAACCAGCCTGAGGAGGTCTGTATCTCCATTAGGTTGAATGTTATAGTCTATAACCAGCCCGAGGAGGTCTATAACTCCATTAGATTGAATGTGATTGTCTATAACCAGCCTGAGGAGGTCTATAACTCCATTGGGTTGAATGTGATTGTCTATAACCAGCCTGAGGAGGTCTATAACTCCATTCATATTCTATTCAGAGTTTAGAGAAATTGATCTAATTGGAAATGAGCTATCATCAGGCTGGTTAATCTGATGCATGTCTGTTGAATTTGGAAAAATCCACTCGCATTTGGCCCCGCCCCACCTACTCAGCCCAATCAGGAGCCGCTACTGCGTTGCAGGCCATGGCATACTGCATACCATTTGCTAAACGGTACGTGCTAAATAGTATGCAACGATGAGTGCATAGTATGCAATTGAATTATGTAGTACACTGGTATGGGTATTCAGACCTCACTCTCTCTCCTCCTCCTCTCTCGTTCTCTCCACTGTTCCCTCTGCTGGTCACTTCCCTCTCATCACCTGCAGTGGGCGGAGCCGTGACTGAGAGCTGTGCTCTGGTTGGCTAAGCTGGAAAGAGGCTGCAGCGACAGACCCACAGCATCCTCTACTCTCGCTTTCTCCCTCTCTCCTTTTCGCTCATCCCGCCACCCTTTTCTCCTCTCTCTCTCTCTCTCTCTCTCTCTCTCTCTCTCTCTCTCTCTCTCTCTCTCTCTCCTTTCCTCTCCACACAGAGACACACGTGCCCCTGCCTGCCTGCCTGCTCAGTGACACTGCAGTACAGAGGACATAGCAGCAGCAGACAGGCAGACAGACAGACAGGCAGACCGACACGCAGGCAGAGACACAGAAAGGCAGAGAGACAGGCAGGCAAACAAGCCGACAGGCAGAACGTAGGAAGGTGTGTCGAGGCCTTGTCTCCTCCTCCTCCTCCTCCTCCTCTTGCAGAAGCAGAGATCCTGTTCTCCTGCGCTCTCCTTCAAGGACTTCCACACTCTGAGACCAAGAACTGCTGCTGATACGGTTCCTGTTTGTTAGTAAGGAAATACTCCTGCTACTACTGCTGCTGCTACAGTTCCTGTTCCTGTTTGTTACCAAGGAAATACTCCTGCTACTACTGCTGCTGCTACAGTTCCAGTTCCTGTTTGTTAGTAAGGAAATACTCCTGCTACTACTGCTGCTGCTACAGTTCCTGTTCCTGTTTGTTACCAAGGAAATACTCCTGCTACTACTGCTGCTGCTACAGTTCCAGTTCCTGTTTGTTAGTAAGGAAATACTCCTGCTACTACTGCTGCTGCTACAGTTCCAGTTCCTGTTTGTTAGTAAGGAAATACTCCTGCTACTACTGCTGCTGCTACAGTTCCTGTTCCTGTTTGTTACCAAGGAAATACTCCTGCTACTACTGCTGCTGCTACAGTTCCTGTTCCTGTTTGTTACCAAGGAAATACTCCTGCTACTACTGCTGCTGCTACAGTTCCTGTTCCTGTTTGTTACCAAGGAAATACTCCTGCTACTACTGCTGCTGCTACAGTTCCAGTTCCTGTTTGTTAGTAAGGAAATACTCCTGCTACTACTGCTGCTGCTACAGTTCCTGTTCCTGTTTGTTACCAAGGAAATACTCCTGCTACTACTGCTGCTGATACAGTTCCTGTTCCTGTTTGTTACCAAGGAAATACTCCTGCTACTACTGCTGCTGCTACAGTTCCTGTTCCTGTTTGTTACCAAGGAAATACTGCAGCGCAGCGGATATTATCACGCACGCGAGCACGAAGGAGTGCTACTCTCTCCCTCTCTCTCTCACACAGTCACAGGCAGACAAATGGACTACTCTCTCTAACGCATATCAGTGGACTTGTCATTGTTTCGGGCCTTCTCTTGCTGGGCCTGGTGTGTGTTGTGGTGTGTGTAGTGTGTGTTTTTATCAGAGGTCACGCCGCGTGTTGTGCGTGTGTGTGTGGGTGATCCACCTTCTCTCAGGTCCCCTCCCCTCTCACCCTTTTCTACCTAATCTCTCTCTCTCTCTCTCTCTCTCTCCACCCCCCTCTCCTGTTCACCCTTCTGTCCCTCTCCACACCTCACCAAACTCCTTCCCTCTCTTCCCCCCCTCTCTCTCTCCATCCTCACCACACCTCTCCCTCTCTTCCCTCTATCCTCTCTATACCTCCGCCCCTCCATATCCCATGATGCCTTGCCCCAGGCCACTGCGCTAGGCCCCAGCAGTATGGGCAGAGCCTGGGAGGGGAGAGAGAGCTCTGATTGGTCCAGGTCGGGTCTCCCTTCCTTTGCTTCCGATGGGGGAGGACACTGAGAGCTCCAAAGTCAACCACAGCTTCCTGCGAGACTACGTCACCGAAGGTAGGCTCATAACACCTTTTTTTACCTTAAGTAGGTTTATAACACCTCTGTTATCTTAAGTAGGTTTATAACACTTCTGTCACTATATGTAGGTTTATAATATCGCTATGTTACCTTACATAGGTTTATAACAGCTCTATGTCACCTTAAGTAGGTTTATAATACCACTATATAATCAAAGCTTATAATACATCTATGTTACCTTAAGTAGGTCTATAATGGCTCTATGTCACATTAGGTAGGCTTATAATACCTCTATGTACGCTTATTATAACTCTGTCAACTTACGTAGACCTAGAGCGCCACTTAATTTCCAAAGATGGGCTTCCACCATATCTCTGTTACCGAAGGTAGGCTTCCACCATATCTCTGTTACCGAAGGTAGGCTTCCAACATATCTCTGTTACCGAAGGTAGGCTTCCAACATATCTCTGTTACCGAAGGTAGGCTTCCACCATATCTCTGTTACCGAAGGTAGGCTTCCACCAGATCTCTGTTACCGAAGGTAGGCTTCCACCATATCTCTGTTACCGAAGGTAGGCTTCCACCATATCTCTGTTACCGAAGGTAGGCTTCCACCATATCTCTGTTACCAAAGGTAGGCTTCCAACATATCTCTGTTACCGAAGGTAGGCTTCCACCATATCTCTGTTACCGAAGGTAGGCTTCCAACATATCTCTGTTACCGAAGGTAGGCTTCCAACATATCTCTGTTACCGAAGGTAGGCTTCCACCATATCTCTGTTACCGAAGGTAGGCTCATAACACCTCTTTTGTCAATTTAGGTAGGTTTATAATACCTCTCTGTCCCCTTAGGAGCACTTATAATGTAGGGTACAACAAAAGATAGGCCTACAACTAGTTCAGAGTCAGAGACTTTGTTTGAGAGAGAGTTAGGAGTTCAGAGCTGGACTCCTCCATGTTGCTGGCTGGCTCTGAACGTACATTAACTACATTACCAGATATAGTGGTAATGTACTTAAAAAAAACAAGTACAGAAACAGTCTCATTGCTGAGTATGACCTCAGTGTTGCATTGTTAAACACGGAGCCCAGAATAGACCTGCTCGTTGAAAACTTCAACCAGCCACACACCTCTCATTAGGACTGTGTTTTCTAGTCTACACCTGTGTGATGTGATCAATCACTTTATTCCAGTTAAGGATGAAAATGATTTATTGTATTTTAAAAGCAGCAGTTCCAATCTAGACAGATATGTAAGAGTGTTTTTAATGGGGGGAAATAAACATGAATATACTATATTCATATGAATATTTAATTTCATTGTTATTTGTTTTTGTCTATATTGCATTTGTTTTAGGCATAAGGGCATAACAAATGTGCCAAAATGTACATATAGTTACATATTTTCCTACGCTTGAGTCACAGGAAAACACAACAATTCTAATTTGGGTGCCAGGCTGATAAAGTTTAAAAACCCCTGCCTTATGGGGTAGTAACAGTATAATGGTAGGATACTGACTCAGTGGTTCTGAACCCTTATGGGGTAGTAACAGTATAATGGTAGGATACTGACTCAGTGGTTCTGAACCCTTATGGGGTAGTAACAGTATAATGGTAGGATACTGACTCAGTGGTTCTGAACCCTTATGGGGTAGTAACAGTATAATGGTAGGATGCTGACTCAGTGGTTCTGAACCCTTATGGGGTAGTAACAGTATAATGGTAGGATACTGACTCAGTGGTTCTGAACCCTTATGGGGTAGTAACAGTATAACGGTAGGATACTGACTCAGTGGTTCTGAACCCTTATGGGGTAGTAACAGTATAATGGTAGGATACTGACTCAGTGGTTCTGAACCCTTATGGGGTAGTAACAGTATAATGGTAGGATACTGACTCAGTGGTTCTGAACCCTTATGGGGTAGTAACAGTATAATGGTAGGATGCTGACTCAGTGGTTCTGAACTCTTATGGGGTAGTAGCAGTATAATGGTAGGATACTGACTCAGTGGTTCTGAACCCTTATGGGGTAGTAACAGTATAACGGTAGGATTCTGACTCAGTGGTTCTGAACCCTTATGGGGTAGTAACAGTATAATGGTAGGATACTGACTCAGTGGTTCTGAACCCTTATGGGGTAGTAACAGTATAATGGTAGGATACTGACTCAGTGGTTCTGAACCCTTATGGGGTAGTAACAGTATAACGGTAGGATTCTGACTCAGTGGTTCTGAACCCTTATGGGGTAGTAACAGTATAATGGTAGGATGCTGACTCAGTGGTTCTGAACCCTTATGGGGTAGTAACAGTATAATGGTAGGATACTGACTCAGTGGTTCTGAACCCTTATGGGGTAGTAACAGTATAACGGTAGGATACTGACTCAGTGGTTCTGAACCCTTATGGGGTAGTAACAGTATAATGGTAGGATACTGACTCAGTGGTTCTGAAGGATACTGACTCAGTGGTTCTGAACCCTTATGGGGTAGTAACAGTATAATGGTAGGATGCTGACTCAGTGGTTCTGAAACCTTATGGGGTAGTAACAGTATAATGGTAGGATACTGACTCAGTGGTTCTGAACCCTTATGGGGTAGTAACAGTATAATGGTAGGATGCTGACTCAGTGGTTCTGAAACCTTATGGGGTAGTAACAGTATAATGGTAGGATGCTGACTCAGTGGTTCTGAACCCTTATGGGGTAGTAACAGTATAATGGTAGGATACTGACTCAGTGGTTCTGAACCCTTATGGGGTAGTAACAGTATAACGGTAGGATTCTGACTCAGTGGTTCTGAACCCTTATGGGGTAGTAACAGTATAATGGTAGGATACTGACTCAGTGGTTCTGAACCCTTATGGGGTAGTAACAGTATAATGGTAGGATACTGACTCAGTGGTTCTGAACCCTTATGGGGTAGTAACAGTATAACGGTAGGATTCTGACTCAGTGGTTCTGAACCCTTATGGGGTAGTAACAGTATAATGGTAGGATACTGACTCAGTGGTTCTGAACCCTTATGGGGTAGTAACAGTATAACGGTAGGATACTGACTCAGTGGTTCTGAACCCTTATGGGGTAGTAACAGTATAATGGTAGGATACTGACTCAGTGGTTCTGAACCCTTATGGGGTAGTAACAGTATAATGGTAGGATGCTGACTCAGTGGTTCTGAACCCTTATGGGGTAGTAACAGTATAATGGTAGGATACTGACTCAGTGGTTCTGAACCCTTATGGGGTAGTAACAGTATAATGGTAGGATACTGACTCAGTGGTTCTGAACCCTTATGGGGTAGTAACAGTATAATGGTAGGATTCTGACTCAGTGGTTCTGAACCCTTATGGGGTAGTAACAGTATAATGGTAGGATACTGACTCAGTGGTTCTAAACCCTTATGGGGTAGTAACAGTATAATGGTAGGATGCTGACTCAGTGGTTCTGAACCCTTATGGGGTAGTAACAGTATAATGGTAGGATTCTGACTCAGTGGTTCTGAACCCTTATGGGGTAGTAACAGTATAATGGTAGGATTCTGACTCAGTGGTTCTGAAACCTTATGGGGTAGTAACAGTATAATGGTAGGATACTGACTCAGTGGTTCTGAACCCTTATGGGGTAGTAACAGTATAATGGTAGGATACTGACTCAGTGGTTCTGAACCCTTATGGGGTAGTAACAGTATAATGGTAGGATACTGACTCAGTGGTTCTGAACCCTTATGGGGTAGTAACAGTATAATGGTAGGATACTGACTCAGTGGTTCTGAACCCTTATGGGGTAGTAACAGTATAACGGTAGGATACTGACTCAGTGGTTCTGAACCCTTATGGGGTAGTAACAGTATAATGGTAGGATGCTGACTCAGTGGTTCTGAACCCTTATGGGGTAGTAACAGTATAATGGTAGGATACTGACTCAGTGGTTCTGAAACCTTATGGGGTAGTAACAGTATAACGGTAGGATACTGACTCAGTGGTTCTGAACCCTTATGGGGTAGTAACAGTATAATGGTAGGATGCTGACTCAGTGGTTCTGAACCCTTATGGGGTAGTAACAGTATAATGGTAGGATGCTGACTCAGTGGTTCTGAACCCTTATGGGGTAGTAACAGTATAATGGTAGGATTCTGACTCAGTGGTTCTGAACCCTTATGGGGTAGTAACAGTATAACGGTAGGATACTGACTCAGTGGTTCTGAACCCTTATGGGGTAGTAACAGTATAATGGTAGGATACTGACTCAGTGGTTCTGAACCCTTATGGGGTAGTAACAGTATAATGGTAGGATTCTGACTCAGTGGTTCTGAACCCTTATGGGGTAGTAACAGTATAACGGTAGGATACTGACTCAGTGGTTCTGAACCCTTATGGGGTAGTAACAGTATAATGGTAGGATGCTGACTCAGTGGTTCTGAACCCTTATGGGGTAGTAACAGTATAATGGTAGGATTCTGACTCAGTGGTTCTGAACCCTTATGGGGTAGTAACAGTATAACGGTAGGATACTGACTCAGTGGTTCTGAACCCTTATGGGGTAGTAACAGTATAATGCTAGGATACTGACTCTGTGGTTCTGAACCCTTATGGGGTAGTAACAGTATAATGGTAGGATTCTGACTCAGTGGTTCTGAACCCTTATGGGGTAGTAACAGTATAACGGTAGGATACTGACTCAGTGGTTCTGAACCCTTATGGGGTAGTAGACTCAGTGGTTCTGAACCCTTATGGGGTAGTAACAGTATAATGGTAGGATGCTGACTCAGTGGTTCTGAACCCTTATGGGGTAGTAACAGTATAACGGTAGGATTCTGACTCAGTGGTTCTGAACCCTTATGGGGTAGTAACAGTATAACGGTAGGATACTGACTCAGTGGTTCTGAACTCTTATGGGGTAGTAACAGTATAATGGTAGGATGCTGACTCAGTGGTTCTGAACCCTTATGGGGTAGTAACAGTATAATGGTAGGATGCTGACTCAGTGGTTCTAAACCCTTATGGGGTAGTAAACAGTATAATGGTAGGATGCTGACTCAGTGGTTCTGAACCCTTATGGGGTAGTAACAGTATAACGGTAGGATGCTGACTCAGTGGTTCTGAACCCTTATGGGGTAGTAACAGTATAATGGTAGGATGCTGACTCAGTGGTTCTGAACCCTTATGGGGTAGTAACAGTATAATGGTAGGATGCTGACTCAGTGGTTCTTAGGTAATTAATATTGTTGATGTTCTACTCCCAAAGCTCGTCCTATTCTCTACGTAATGCTATATGTCCCAAACGTCACCAGTTATTCTAATGTTATAGAAACTGATCAGGACAGGAAGCAGCTTCACCATACCGGTTATTTTGATGTTACGGAAACTGATACTGTATTGATCTCACTTCTCTTTCCCCTCTCTCTCTCTCTCTCTCTCTCTCTCCCTCTCTACTTTTTCCCTCTCTCTCTCTCTCTCTTTCCCTCTCTACCTCACTCTCTCTACCTTTTCCCTCCCTCTCTCTACCTTTTCCCTGTCTCTCTCTCTCTCTCTCTACTGTCTCTCTCCCTCTCTCTCGCTCTACTGTTACTGTCTCTCTCTCTCTCTCTCTCCCTCTCTCTCTCACTCTCTCCCTCCCTCTCTCTCTCTACCTTTCTCTCTCTCTCTCTCCCCCCTCTCCCCCGCATACACCCCCCCCTTTACTTCCTCTCTCTCTGTCCCTCTCTCTCTCTCCCTCTCTCTCTCTCTCCCCATACACCCCCCCTTTACTTCCTCGCTCCCTCTCTCTCTCCTAGCTGATGTAATCTCTACAGTGGAGTTCAACCACACAGGAGATCTGCTGGCTACGGGGGACAAGGGAGGCAGGGTCGTCGTCTTCCAGAGAGAGACCGTGGTTGGTCACAAGGTGCTCATAGAATGGTCGTAGTGGTCATAGAGTGGTCATAGAATGGTCGTAGTGGTCACAAGGTGCTCATACAATGGTCGTAGTGGTCATAGAGTGGTCATAGAATGGTCGTAGTGGTCACAAGGTGCTCATAGAATGGTCATAGTGGTCATAGAGTGGTCATAGAATGGTCGTAGTGGTCACAAGGTGCTCATAGAATGGTCGTAGTGGTCATAGAATGGTCATAGTGGTCATAGAATGGTTGTGTTGGTCATAGAATGGTCGTAGTGGTCATAGAATGGTCGTAGTGGTCATAGAATGGTCGTAGTGGTCATAGAGTGGTCATAGAATGGTTGTGTTGGTCATAGAATGGTCGTAGTGGTCATAGAGTGGTCATAGAATGGTCGTAGTGGTCATAGAGTGGTCATAGAGTGGTCATAGAGTGGTTGTGGTGGTCATAGAGAGGTCATAGAATGGTTGTGTTGGTCATAGAGTGGTCATAGAATGGTCGTAGTGGTCATAGAGTGGTCATAGAATGGTCGTAGAGGTCACAAGGTGCTCATAGAATGGTCGTAGTGGTCATAGAGTGGTCATAGAATGGTCGTAGTGGTCACAAGGTGCTCATAGAATGGTCGTAGTGGTCATAGAATGGTCATAGTGGTCATAGAATGGTTGTGTTGGTCATAGAATGGTCGTAGTGGTCATAGAATGGTCGTAGTGGTCATAGAATGGTCATAGTGGTCATAGAGTGGTCATAGAATGGTTGTGTTGGTCATAGAGTGGTCATAGAATGGTCGTAGTGGTCATAGAGTGGTCATAGAATGGTCGTAGTGGTCATAGAGTGGTCATAGAATGGTTGTGTTGGTCATAGAGTGGTCATAGAATGGTCGTAGTGGTCATAGAGAGGTCATAGAATGGTTGTGTTGGTCATAGAGTGGTCATAGAATGGTCGTAATGGTCATAGAGTGGTCATAGAATGGTCGTAGTGGTCATAGAGAGGTCATAGAATGGTTGTATTGGTCATAGAGTGGTCATAGAATGGTCATATAATGGTCGTAGTGGTCATAGAGTGGTCATAGAATAGTTGTGTTGGTCATAGAGTGGTCATAGAATGGTCGTAGTGGTCATAGAGTGGTCATAGAATGGTCATAGTGGTCATATAGTGGTCATAGAATGGTCGTAGTGGTCATAGAGTGGTCATAGAGTGGTCATATAGTTGTCATAAAGTGGTCATAGAGTGGTAATAGAATGGTCGTAGTGGTCATAGAGTGGTCATAGAGTGGTCATATAGTGGTCATAGAGTGGTCATAGAGTGGTCATAGAATGGTCGTAGTGGTCATAGAGTGGTCATAGAGTGGTCATATAGTGGTCATAGAGTGGTCATAGAATGGTCGTAGTAGTCATAGAGTGGCCACAGGTTATGTCCCAGTTATCTCCACCTAAAGTGTTTACTTGTTCACCTTCACTGGCTGGTGTAGAATGGTCATCAGTGTGCTAGCTAGTGTCTGGTCAGTATATAGTCAGTGTGCTAGCTAGTGTCTGGTCAGTATATAGTCAGTATATAGTCAGTGTGCTAGCTAGTGTCTGGTCAG
>NC_138294.1:1887500-1890000 GCF_965601325.2 Salmo salar
TAAGAGCGTCTGCTAAATGACCTAAATGTAAATGTGTGTGTGTGTGTGTGTGTGTGTGTGTGTGTGTGTGTGTGTGTGTGTGTGTGTGTGTGTGCTCGTGCATATGTGCGTGCGTGTGACAGGGTTGATTAAGTTTAGTAGCTAAGGTTAAAAACAATCTCTGCATATTCTTAGTGTCTTCTGTGGTGTCTGTGTACTATGTGGTGACAGTTAATCAGGCTAGCTACAACCACCACATCTACTGTACAGTTAATCAGGCTAGCTACAACCACCACATCTACTGTACAGTTAATCAGGCTAGCTACAACCACCACATCTACTGTACAGTTAATCAGGCTAGCTACAACCACCACATCTACTGTACAGTTAATCAGGCTAGCTACAACCACCACATCTACTGTACAGTTAATCAGGCTAGCTACAACCACCGCATCTACTGTACAGTTAATCAGGCTAGCTACAACCACCACATACACTACTCCTCCAGACATAGTCCTGTGTTGTTCTACCTGAGTATCTCTCCTCCAGACATAGTCCTGTGTTGTTCTACCTGAGTATCTCTCCTCCAGACATAGTCCTGTGTTGCTCTACCTGAGTGTCTCTCCTCCAGACATAGTCCTGTGTTGTTCTACCTGAGTATCTCTCCTCCAGACATAGTCCTGTGTTGTTCTACCTGAGTATCTCTCCTCCAGACATAGTCCTGTGTTGTTCTACCTGAGTGTCTCTCCTCCAGACATAGTCCTGTGTTGTTCTACCTGAGTATCTCTCCTCCAGACATAGTCCTGTGTTGTTCTACCTGAGTATCTCTCCTCCAGACATAGTCCTGTGTTGTTCTACCTGAGTATCTCTCCTCCAGACATAGTCCTGTGTTGTTCTACCTAAGTATCTCTCCTCCAGACATAGTCCTGTGTTGTTCTACCTGAGTATCTCTCCTCCAGACATAGTGGACATCAAGCCAGCCAACATGGAGGAGCTAACAGAGGTGATAACAGCAGCAGAGTTCCATCCTCACCACTGTCACCTGTTTGTCTACAGCAGCAGTAAGGGAACTCTACGTCTCTGTGACATGAGGGCCTCGGCACTTTGCGACAAACACACCAAACGTGAGTTGGCTACACACGGGAAGACAAAAGCCATTGCTGTCAGTCTCTAAATCATGGGTATTCAAATCTTACTCTTCGAGGTCCAGAGTACGACTACTGCTGATTCTGTTCTGCCTGATAATTAATTGCACCCACATGGTGTCCCAGGTCTAAATCAGTCCTTCATTTAAATCAGCAGTAGAACTGGCCTCAGGTCCAGATTGGAATCCCCCCCCCCTAAATTGTGATATCCACCTCTCCTCTTCTCTACACTTCTCTCTCCTCCCACTCTCCCTTTGTCTCCTCTCCTCTCCTCCCCCTCCTCTCGTCTCCTCTCTCCTTCCCTTGTCACCTCTCTCCTCCCTCTCTCCTCCCCGTCTCCTCTCCCTCCCCCTCTCCTCTCCCTCCTCTCTCCTCCCCCTCTCCTCTCCTTTGTCTCCTCTCTCCTCCCCCTCTCCTCTCCCTCCCTCCTCTCCTCTCCCCTCTTCTCCTCTCTCCTCTCCCTCCTCTCTCCTCCCCCTCTCCTCTCCTTTGTCTCCTCTCTCCTCCCCCTCTCCTCTCCCTCCTCTCTTCTCCCCTCTTCTCCTCTCTCCTCCCTGTCTCCTCTCCCTCCTCTCTCCTCCCCGTCTCCTCTCCCTCCCCCTCTCCTCTCCCTCCTCTCTCCTCCCCCTCTCCTCTCCTTTGTCTCCTCTCTCCTCCCCCTCTCCTCTCCCTCCTCTTCTCTCCCCTCTTCTCCTCTCTCCTCCCACTCTCCCTTTGTCTCCTCTCCTCCCCCTCCTCTCGTCTCCTCTCTCCTTCCCTTGTCACCTCTCTCCTCCCTCTCTCCTCCCCGTCTCCTCTCCCTCCCCCTCTCCTCTCCCTCCTCTCTCCTCCCCCTCTCCTCTCCTTTGTCTCCTCTCTCCTCCCCCTCTCCTCTCCCTCCTCTCCTCTCCCCTCTTCTCCTCTCTCCTCTCCCTCCTCTCTCCTCCCCCTCTCCTCTCCTTTGTCTCCTCTCTCCTCCCCCTCTCCTCTCCTCTCCCTCCTCTCCTCTCCCCTCCTCTCCTCTCCCCTCGCCTCCTCTCTCCTCCCCCTCTCCTCCCCGTCTCCTCTCCCTCCCCCTCTCCTCTCCCTCCTCTCCTCTCCCCTCGCCTCCTCTCTCCTCCCCGTCTCCTCTCCCTCCTCTCTCCTCCCCGTCCTCTCCCTCCTCTCTCCTCCCCATCTCCTCATCTCTTCTCCCGTGTCTTTTCTCATCTCCACCTCCCAATCGCTCTTCCTCCAGTCTTTGAGGAACCAGAGGACCCAGGAAGTCGTTCATTCTTCTCTGAGATCGTGTCGTCGGTGTCGGATGTGAAGTTCAGTCACAACGGGCGGTACCTGCTGACCAGGGATTACCTGACGGCCAAGGTGTGGGACCTACACATGGAGAAAGGCCCTGTCGA
>NC_138294.1:1895000-1930000 GCF_965601325.2 Salmo salar
GTGCTGTATTCATGTCTTCTTCCTGGGGTCATCACATCCTACAGGAGGCCTGGTGCTGTATTCATGTCTTATTCCTGGGGTCATCACATCCTACAGGAGGCCTAGTGCTGTATTCATGTCTTCTTCCTGGAGTCATCACATCCTACAGGAGGCCTGGTGCTGTATTCATGTCTTCTTCCTGGAGTCATCACATCCTACAGGAGGCCTAGTGCTGTATTCATGTCTTCTTCCTGGAGTCATTACATCCTACAGGAGGCCTAGTGCTGTATTCATGTCTTCTTCCTGGAGTCATCACATCCTACAGGAGGCCTGGTGCTGTATTCATGTCTTCTTCCTGGAGTCATCACATCCTACAGGAGGCCTGGTGCTGTATTCATGTCTTCTTCCTGGAGTCATTACATCCTACAGGAGGCCTGGTGCTGTATTCATGTCTTCTTCCTGGGGTCATCACATCCTACAGGAGGCCTAGTGCTGTATTCATGTCTTCTTCCTGGAGTCATCACATCCTACAGGAGGCCTGGTGCTGTATTCATGTCTTCTTCCTGGGGTCATCACATCCTACAGGAGGCCTGGTGCTGTATTCATGTCTTCTTCCTGGAGTCATCACATCCTACAGGAGGCCTGGTGCTGTATTCATGTCTTCTTCCTGGGGTCATCACATCCTACAGGAGGCCTGGTGCTGTATTCATGTCTTCTTCCTGGGGTCATCACATCCTACAGGAGGCCTGGTGCTGTATACAGTCTTCTTCCGAGTCATCACATCCTAAGGAGGCCTGGTGCTGTATTCAGTCTACCCTGGGGCATCACATCCTACAGGAGACCTGGAGCTTTACAGTAACCCTGCCTAGAGCCTAATGAACGAGCTTTACAGTAACCCGGCCTAGATCCTAATGAAAGAGCTTTACAGTAACCCGGCCTAGACCCTAATGAAAGAGCTTTACAGTAACCCGGCCTAGATCCTAATGAAAGAGCTTTACAGTAACCCGGGGCCATCAGACCCTACAGGAAGGCCTAGTGCTGTAACCATGCCTTACTTCCTGGTGTCATAAGAGCTTTACAGTAACCCGGCCTAGACCCTAATGAAAGAGCTTTACAGTAACCCAGCCTAGACCCTAATGAAAGAGCTTTACAGTAACCCAGCCTAGACCCTAATGAAAGAGCTTTACAGTAACCCAGCCTAGACCCTAATGAAAGAGCTTTACAGTAACCCAGCCTAGACCCTAATGAAAGAGCTTTACAGTAACCCAGCCTAGACCCTAATGAAAGAGCTTTACAGTAACCCAGCCTAGACCCTAATGAAAGAGCTTTACGGTAACCCAGCCTAGACCCTAATGAAAGAGCTTTACAGTAACCCAGCCTAGACCCTAATGAAAGAGCTTTACAGTAACCCAGCCTAGACCCTAATGAAAGAGCTTTACAGTAACCCAGCCTAGACCCTAATGAAAGAGCTTTACAGTAACCCAGCCTAGACCCTAATGAAAGAGCTTTACAGTAACCCGGCCTAGACCCTAATGAAAGAGCTTTACAGTAACCCAGCCTAGACCCTAATGAAAGAGCTTTACAGTAACCCAGCCTAGACCCTAATGAAAGAGCTTTACAGTAACCCAGCCTAGACCCTAATGAAAGAGCTTTACAGTAACCCAGCCTAGACCCTAATGAAAGAGCTTTACAGTAACCCAGCCTAGACCCTAATGAAAGAGCTTTACAGTAACCCAGCCTAGACCCTAATGAAAGAGCTTTACAGTAACCCAGCCTAGACCCTAATGAAAGAGCTTTACAGTAACCCAGCCTAGACCCTAATGAAAGAGCTTTACAGTTACCCAGCCTAGAAACCTAATAGAAAGAGCTTTACAGTAACCCAGCCTAGACCCTAATGAAAGAGCTTTACAGTTAACCCGAGCCTAGAACCCTAATAGAAAGAGCTTTACAGTAACCCAGCCTAGACCCTAATGGAAGAGCTTTACAGTAACCCAGCCTAGACCCCAATGAAAGAGCTTTACAGTAACCCAGCCTAGACCCTAATGAAAGAGCTTTACAGTAACCCAGCCTAGATCCTAATGAAAGAGCTTTACAGTAACCCAGCCTAGACCCTAATGAAAGAGCTTTACAGTAACCCAGCCTAGACCCTAATGGAAGAGCTTTACAGTAACCCAGCCTAGACCCTAATGAAAGAGCTTTACAGTAACCCAGCCTAGACCCTAATGAAAGAGCTTTACAGTAACCCAGCCTAGACCCTAATGAAAGAGCTTTACAGTAACCCGGCCTAGACCCTAATGAAAGAGCTTTACAGTAACCCAGCCTAGACCCTAATGAAAGAGCTTTACAGTAACCCAGCCTAGACCCTAATGAAAGAGCTTTACAGTTACCCAGCCTAGAACCTAATAAAAGAGCTTTACAGTAACCCAGCCTAGAACCTAATGGAAGAGCTTTACAGTAACCCGGTCCAGACCAAGAGCAAGCAAAGCAGAAGCAAGACCACAGTGGCTGTAATGTGTGCGTACTGGCACCAGAGAAGTCAGGCGCAGGAGAGCAAACACTGTGTTACAACGGTGCAGTTTAATTAATAAAATCACCGTGAACAAAAACAATAAATAAATACAATGGAACGAAACCCTTCGCACGCCAGACATAACGTGCACAAACTCTTACAATCAACAATTCCGGACAAGAACATGGGGGGGGGGGAACAGAGGGTTAAATACACAACATGTAATTGATGGAATTGAAACCAGGTGTGAGGGAAGAAAAGACAAAACCAATGGAAAATGAAAGGTGGATCGGCGATGGCTAGAAGGCCGGTGACGTCGACCGCCGAACACCGCCCGAACAAGGAGAGGGACCGACTTCGGCAGAAGTCGTGACAGTGGCCCCGTATACAACTGACGTACAACACAACGGTTGGGATGCCAGTTGTATCATACAAGAGTTTTTCTGCACACAAATAAACTAAACAAGCGTGTGGAGGCTCAATGGATCTGCAACAAACTCTTCATTGCATCACAAAAATACATCAGATCACAACCATTGTGTCCAATGTGTTGTAGATCACTTGCAGAACCTGAGTGTGAACGGGGCCAAAGCTACAAAACACCAACCTAATCTGTGACTGAGTGGAACAGACAGTGAAACTGTGACTCAGGGCTAACGGACTGCTAATACCTCACACTGGCCTGGGAGAGGACCAAATATAGATCAAGAACATGTTTCAGTTTCTCAAAGACGTGTTTGAACATGTCATGGTTGTTGTTGTTGTCGTCTAGATCTGTGTGTAAGGTTGTAAAATTCCAGTAACTTTCAATTAAATTCCCAGGATTTCCTGCTTGTTCCCCCCCTGATTCCGGGAATCTTCCAAACTGGAAAACCTGGGAATTTTGGTTAAACGACTGGAATTTTGCAAACCTTTCTGTGTGCTTCACTATACTGACCTGACCAGTTGTAAGACAGTGAATGTATCCGGTGACTGAGTAGAACATTATTGCATCAGTATAATATTTTTAAAGAGAAACGGCAACATTCATTCTAATTCGATTTAAAGTTTGTAAATTTAAAAAAAAGGTACCAATTTTAATTTACACACTTAACAAGCTAGTGCATAGAGAGTGTTTTGTAGATGCTGAGAACAGAATGTATGTTTTTAAATAACATTCTTACAACATTCTTTGAACATACTAATGTTTTTACATAGCTATCTTTCTAATGTTTTCTTGTGGTTTTTATGTAAAGATTTCTTAATGTTCTGAGAACACGACTTTAAATAAAACCACGAGGAAACCTGTAGGAAACATTATGCTGAAGTACTGAAATTCCCATAGAAGAATGTTTTGTCTTAACGTTCTCTGAACGTTCTGAGAACATTACTTTATATAGAACCATGAGGAAACCTGTAGGAAACATTAGGCTGAAGTACTGAAATTCCCATAAAAGAATGTTGTGTCTTAACGTTCTCTGAACGTTCTGAGAACATGACTAAATAGAACCATGAGGAAACCTGTAGGAAACGTTATTGGGAAGTTGTGTGCAATATAACCACAGGACAAACACACTCTCACCAAGCTCTAAGATGTTTTCCTTCCCTTTATTTAACTAGGCAAGTCACTGAAGAACTCATTCTTATTTTACAATGACGGCCTACACCGGCCAAACCCCGGACGACGCTGGGACAATTGAGCGCCGCCCTATGGGACTTCACGATAACGGCCGGTTGTGATACAGGCCCCGGATCGAACCAGGGTCTGTAGTGACGCCTCTAGCGCTGAGATGCGGTGCCTTACGACCGCTGTGCCACTCTGGTTAACATATGGTTTTCAGAACGGTATGTGCTTGCTGGGAAACATCCAAAAGTTACTAAGTGCTACATTTCAGATAAACCACTGCAAATACAGACAGACAGACAGACAGACAGACAGACAGACAGACAGACAGAGACAGACAGACAGACAGACAGACAGACAGACAGACAGACAGACAGACAGACAGACAGACAGACAGACAGACAGACAGACAGACAGATTACGTAGTTGTAGTACAATATAGATCTATAGATATGCTACATATTCTACATACACAAGTCATGAGTGTGTTCCTAAAGACAGTTAAATACACAACTCTTAATACTATATTTGTAAGGACTGTTCCTCTGAAATCTTCATTCACCATTATTCCCTAGCGTCTTCCTCCAGTTTCCCCGTTTAAAGACCACTCTAGCTATTGGTGAACTGTTTCCCGTTGAAAAACGACAGCTTCCAGTGGAGATACATTCAGGTAATGCAGTTTACAGACGACCCACTTCCTCATTTGATTTCAGCTCTCCGGGTGTTTCTGCCCGATTAGATACAATCTGACCCAACCATCCATCCCGTCGTAAAAATGCTGCCGCAGCTCGTTGCCGTGGTAACGAGCCACCTCGTGAAGAAAAAACGAAACAAAATGGCTTCCAGAAGAGAACAGCAGCATCTGAGTAACTGTAGCAACCGCTCCCTTCAGGTGTTCCAACCAGAGACACGCCCCTTTTCACACCTCCGTCCATCTGTCCATCAATCCATCCCTTTAATCACTAAGTTGCTCTACAAATGAAGTTGTATTGAATTGAATTCCTTTATTCATCCATTTCCTATTTTTTACCCTAGTCCATTTTGAAAAATGGCTGCCACTGTCTCTTCCACTACTGGTTGGTCACACGTTGATCCTTTAGGACAGGAAGGGGGGGGTCCAAGGCAAACTATTGTACACATTAAAACATTCCAGGACAAAATAAAGTTGTATTGAATTGAAATCCTTCTATCCATCCATTCCTCTTGTATTTTTCCCCCCGTCACTACATTTCTCTCCTTTCTCGTCCTGTCACACGTCGATACGTGCCGAGAGGAAGGGAGAGAAGAAGAAGTCGAATGCGAACTTGACGGAGTTGAGGGTGGTCCGTCTCCAGTCTCTCTCTATCTTTACCTGCAGAAACAAGTACAGACACTGTAAGTCAGTTGGTAGAGCTTGCAATGCCAGGATAGTGGGTTCGATTCCCGGGGCCTCCCATGTGTAAAATGTATGCAAGCATGACTAAGTGTCTTTGGATAGAATTGTCTGCTAAATGGCATATTATTATTATTATATATTACCTGTCCGGCAGCGGTCAGAAGGGAGGAGTCACAGTCCAGACAGTAGATGGCCTTCAGCTCGAAGGACGGGACCTGGCCCCCCAGACGACCCTCCAACGTAGTGCTGAACTCCACCAGGCTGCCGGGCTGCAGGCGCAGCAACACCTACACAACACCAACAGCTTCATCATTTAATCATTTAGCATAATCATTTAGGCCTTTTAACAAATGCATGCATACATTTTACATTCGGGAGACCCCAGTTTTTAATAGGTTAATCATTTTAATTAAACATAATTTAATGAGTGCACCTAGATAACAACAGAGCCATGTATTTAGAGAGTTAGGACAGTGAAGTTTATCGCACTATGAAAGGCTAAACTCTGTAAATACATGGCTGTGGACAACACCAACAGTAATAGGTTAATAATGTCATCATTAGAACAGGGTTCTATCAGTCCTTAAGGAATAGGGTTTACCTGTCTGAACTCATGACTGGCCACCAGTTTGATGTCTCTGGCCCGGTCCTCTGGCACCCCGTCTTCCTCGGGCATCCCCACCCCCACCTCAAATCATATCAAACTTTGATTAAAGTACATAAAAATTAAATCACACTTTACATTATAACAATAAAATGAAAAGCAGTAAAAGTGGATAAATAACACATCATAAAACACAGAGTATATCTAAAACTACTACTGATTAAAGGTCCCGGTCCCGTGGGGCTCAGCGGGTAGAGCATTGTGCTTGCAACATCAGGAAGTGAGTTCGATTCCCACGGGGGACCAGTATGAAAAAGGCCGAAAATATATACACTCAATTCTGTAAGTCGCTCCGGAGAAGAGCGTCTGTTAAATTACTAAAATGTAAACGTAAAAGCCAGGCTAAAAATGTAAACGTTGTCTGTATCTCTTACCTCCAACACATAGCTGTCGTAGAAGAGCGTCTGTTAAATTACTAAAATGTAAACGTAAAAGCCAGGCTAAAAATGTAAACGTTGTCTGTATCTCTTACCTCCAACACATAGCTGTCAGAGAAGAGCGTCTGTTAAATGACTAAAATGTAAACGTTGTCTGTATCTCTTACCTCCAACACATAGCTGTCGTAGCGCTTCACGTGACACGTGTGTTTGGCCAAAGCCTTGATCACACATAGCTCCTCCTCTTCCTGCTGCTGGAGGAGGACGGCCGTCGGCACGGCAACTCCAAGCACTGTGGTGTTGGCATAGTCGGCGACGGCGAGGTTAGCATTAGCGACGGTTGCTGTGGCGTCGGGGGTGTTGGAGTTGGCCGTTGAGGATGTGGAGGTGTTGGTGGAGTTGTTCCGCAGCGGGTCACATTTAGGATAGGTCTCTCCGTAAAGACAGCGTAGCCAATCTCCCATGAACACCGGCAGCAGGTTGATGACGGACTGGGCTCCGTTCTCAGTTTCCGCTACACGCACCTGCCGGAACCTACCGGTCCATGTCACCTGGGATAAAAAAAAAAAAAAGAAGAATTACAAAAAGGTTTAGTTCGAAATGGCACACTATTCCCTATACATACAGTATAGCTGGTGTCAGAATGTGTTTCAGTGATGTACCTGGTGTCAGAGTGTTTCAGTGATGTACCTGGTGTCAGAGTGTTTAAGTGATGTACCTGGTGTCAGAGTGTTTAAGTGATGTACCTGGTGTCAGAGTGTTTCAGTGATGTACCTGGTGTCAGAGTGTTTCAGTGATGTACCTGGTGTCAGAGTGTTTCAGTGATGTACCTGGTGTCAGAGTGTTTAAGTGATGTACCTGGTGTCAGAGTGTTTCAGTGATGTACCTGGTGTCAGAGTGTTTCAGTGATGTACCTGGTGTCAGAGTGTTTAAGTGATGTACCTGGTGTCAGAGTGTTTAAGTGATGTACCTGGTGTCAGAGTGTTTCAGTGATGTACCTGGTGTCAGAGTGTTTCAGTGATGTACCTGGTGTCAGAGTGTTTAAGTGATGTACCTGGTGTCAGAGTGTTTAAGTGATGTACCTGGTGTCAGAATGTGTTTCAGTGATGTACCTGGTGTCAGAGTGTTTCAGTGATGTACCTGGTGTCAGAGTGTTTCAGTGATGTACCTGGTGTCAGAGTGTTTAAGTGATGTACCTGGTGTCAGAGTGTTTAAGTGATGTACCTGGTGTCAGAGTGTTTCAGTGATGTACCTGGTGTCAGAGTGTTTAAGTGATGTACCTGGTGTCAGAGTGTTTAAGTGATGTACCTGGTGTCAGAGTGTTTAAGTGATGTACCTGGTGTCAGAGTGTTTAAGTGATGTACCTGGTGTCAGAATGTGTTTCAGTGATGTACCTGGTGTCAGAGTGTTTAAGTGATGTACCTGGTGTCCGTCCAGGTGTGTACAGAAGATCTGTGTCTGAGCCACACCTTTCACCTTCCAGGCAGGAGGACCACACAGCTGTCCGTACTGTCTCCAGGTCAATGTAGAGTTATACCCCTAAACATCAACATTACATTTCATTCAATACAATTAAAGGTTCAAATCAAATCAAATATATCATTCAATCAAATCAAATATATCATTCAATCAAATCAAATATGACATTCAATTAAATATGACATTTCATTAAATCAGTGGAGTGCATTTAGCCATCTATACACACAGTAAACAGAGAGCCAAGTACAGCTCCAGTTACCGTCCAATCCAGTAAACAGAGAGCCAAGTACAGCCCCAGTTACTGTCCCATCCAGTAAACAGAGAGCCAAGTACAGCTCCAGTTACCGTCCCATCCAGTAAACAGAGAGCCAAGTACAGCCCCAGTTACTGTCCCATCCAGTAAACAGAGAGCCAAGTACAGCTCCAGTTACCGTCCAATCCAGTAAACAGAGAGCCAAGTACAGCCCCAGTTACTGTCCCATCCAGTAAACAGAGAGCCAAGTACAGCCCCAGTTACCGTCCCATCCAGTAAACAGAGAGCCAAGTACAGCTCCAGTTACCGTCCCATCCAGTAAACGGAGAGCCAAGTACAGTCCCAGTTACCGTCCCATCCAGTAAACAGAGAGCCAAGTACAGCCCCAGTTACCGTCCCATCCAGTAAACAGAGAGCCAAGTACAGCCCCAGTTACCGTCCCATCCAGTAAACAGAGAGCCAAGTACAGCTCCAGTTACGTCCCATCCAGTAAACAGAGAGCCAAGTACAGTCCCAGTTACCATCCCATCCAGTAAACAGAGAGCCAAGTACAGCTCCAGTTACCGTCCCATCCAGTAAAAAGCGAGTCTTGTACAGTCCCAGTTACCGTCCCATCCAGTAAACAGAGAGCCAAGTACAGCCCCAGTTACCGTCCCATCCAGTAAACAGAGAGCCAAGTACAGCTCCAGTTACCGTCCCATCCAGTAAACAGAGAGCCAAGTACAGTCCCAGTTACCATCCCATCCAGTAAACAGAGAGCCAAGTACAGCTCCAGTTACCGTCCCATCCAGTAAACAGAGAGCCAAGTACAGTCCCAGTTACCGTCCCATCCAGTAAACAGAGAGCCAAGTACAGCCCCAGTTACCGTCCCATCCAGTAAACAGAGAGCCAAGTACAGCCCCAGTTACCGTCCCATCCAGTAAACAGAGAGCCAAGTACAGTCCCAGTTACCATCCCATCCAGTAAACAGAGAGCCAAGTACAGCCCCAGTTACCGTCCCATCCAGTAAACAGAGAGCCAAGTACAGCTCCAGTTACCGTCCCATCCAGTAAACAGAGAGCCAAGTACAGCCCCAGTTACCGTCCCATCCAGTAAACAGAGAGCCAAGTACAGCCCCAGTTACCGTCCCATCCAGTAAACAGAGAGCCAAGTACAGCCCCAGTTACCGTCCCATCCAGTAAACAGAGAGCCAAGTACAGCCCCAGTTACCGTCCCATCCAGTAAAAAGCGAGTCTTGTACAGTCCCAGTTACGTCCCATCCAGAGATACATTCACATCACTGTAATAGAATCAGCTCCAACAGTATTGGGGACAGTAACACATGTTACTGTCTCAATACTTTTGTTGTTTTGGCTCTGAACTCCACCACTTTGGATTTGAAATGATTCAATGACTTAGAGGTTAAAGGTCAGACTGACAGCTTTAATTTGAGGGTATTTTCATCGGGTGAACTGTTTTGAAATTACAGCACATTTTGCACATAGTCCCCCTGTCACGTCCTGGCCAGTATATAAGGTTAATTGTTTTGTAGTTTGGTCAGGGCGTGGCAGGGGGTATTTGTTTTATGTGGTTCGGGGTGGTGTGTTTGTGTAAAGGGTGTTTGATTTAGTAATTCCGGGTTTTGGTTTATGTTTAGTTAATTCTATGGTTAGTCTAGGTTGTGTGTTTCTATGTTTGGTTGATTGGGGTTGGGACTCTCAGTTGAAGGCAGGTGTTGTCTATCTGCCTTTGATTGAGAGTCCCATATATTAGGGTGTGTTTGTATGTGTGATTTGTGGGTGATTATTCTGTGTATAGCCTTGTGCCTTACCAGACTGTTTATTTGTCGAGTGTTCGTTTTTTGTGTTTTGTATGTTCATTGTTGAGATTAATTAAAAATCAAGATGAGCATTCACGTACCTGCTGCGTATTGGTCCACATTTTCTGATGACGATTTCGCATTATCGTCAGAAGACGAAGACAACTGTGACAGAATCACCCACCACCAAAGGACCAAGCAGCAGAGGAAGGAGCAGACGGAGTTCGAGTTGGACTGGCGGGAGAAGTGGACTTTGGAGGAAGTTCTGGACGGGGCCGGACCCTGGCATCAGGCTGGGGATTATCGACGCCCGCAGGGGGAAATTGAGGCAGCCAAGGCAGAGAGGCGGTGGTACGAGGCCAAGTACGCGCTGAAGGAGAAGCACGAGAGGCACCCCCAAGAAAATTTTGGTGGGGGGGCACACGGGTAGTTTGGCTAGGCGTAAGAAGAGCCGGAAGCCAGCTACTCGTGGTTATATGGAGGAGCGTATGGGGTGGAGAGCGCTATGTTTCGCTGAGGAGCGCACTATCTCACCCATACGCACGCACAGTCCGGTGCGCTTTATTCCAGCCCCTCGCAGGTGCCGTGCTAGAGCGGGCATCCAGCCTGGTAGGAGGATGCCTGCGCAGCGCATCTGGTCGCCGGTACGCCTCCGAGGACCAGGCTACCCAACTCCCGCTCTACGCACGGCTACCATCAGGCCCCTGCACAGCCCAGTCTGCCCTGTACGAGCACCCCGCTCGTACAGGGCTACTAGTTCCATCCAGCCAAGGCGGGTTGTGCAGGAGGTAAGATCTAGACCGGCTGTGCGCCTCCATAGCCCTGGGTTTCCAGCTCCTGTCTCTCGTGCGGACCCGGAAGTGCGTCAACCCAGTCCGACTCGTCCTGTTCCCGCTCCCCGCACTAGCCTGGAGGTGCGTGTACATAATCTGGTAAGCCCAGTACCAGCACCACGCACCAGGCTACAAGTGCGCCAACCCAGCCTCGCCAGTCAACAGTCTTCATCAGAGCTGCCCGCCAGTCAACAGTCATCATCAGAGCTGCCCGCCAGTCAACAGTCATCGTCAGAGCTGCCCGCCAGTCAACAGTCATCGTCAGAGCTGCCCGCCAGTCAACAGTCATCGTCAGAGCTGCCCGCCAGTCAACAGTCATCGTCAGAGCTGCCCGCCAGTCAACAGTCATCGTCAGAGCTGCCCGCCAGTCAACAGTCATCGTCAGAGCTGCCCGCCAGTCAACAGTCATCGTCAGAGCTGCCCGCCAGTCAACAGTCATCGTCAGAGCTGCCCGCCAGTCAACAGTCATCGTCAGAGCTGCCCGCCAGTCAACAGTCGTCAGAGCTGCCCGCCAGTCAACAGTCGCCAGAGAGGTCAGACTGCGCTGAACTGCCGGAGTGGTCAGACTGCGCTGAACTGCCGGAGTGGTCAGACTGCGCTGAACTGCCGGAGTGGCCAGACTGCGCTGAACTGCCGGAGTGGCCAGACTGCGCTGAACTGCCGGAGTGGCCAGACTGCGCTGAACTGCCGGAGTGGCCAGACTGCGCTGAACTGCCGGAGTGGTCAGACTGCGCTGAACTGCCGGAGTGGCCAGACTGCGCTGAACTGCCGGAGTGGCCAGACTGCGCTGAACTGCCGGAGTGGCCAGACTGCCCTGAACTGCCGGAGTGGCCAGACTGCCCTGAACTGCCGGAGTGGCCAGACTGCCCTGAACTGCCGGAGTGGCCAGACTGCCCTGAACTGCCGGAGTGGCCAGACTGCCCTGAACTGCCGGAGTGGCCAGACTGCCCTGAACTGCCGGAGTGGCCAGACTGCCCTGAACTGCCGGAGTGGCCAGACTGCCCTGAACTGCCGGAGTGGCCAGACTGCCCTGAACTGCCGGAGTGGCCCGAGTGGCCAGACTGCCCAGACGGTCCCGAATTGCCAGACTGCCCAGACTGTCCCGAATTGCCAGACTGCCCAGACTGTCCCGAATTGCCAGACTGCCCAGACTGTCCCGAATTGCCAGACTGCCCAGACTGTCCCGAATTGCCAGACTGCCCAGACTGTCCCGAATTGCCAGACTGCCCAGACTGTCCCGAATTGCCAGACTGCCCCGACTGCCCCCCGGCGATGCCAGACTGGTCCGACTGCCCCTCGGCGATGCCAGAGTGGCCCGACAGCCTGGAACGGCCGGAGCCAGAGCCACCTCCAGAAATAGGTGGGTTGGGGAGGGGGGGTGTAGCACAGTGCCGTCGTTGACGGCAGCCACCCTCCCTTCCCTCCCTTTAGAAAAGGGGACTTTTTGTTGGTGTTGCTTGGGGTTATTTTTTGTTAAGGTGCTTCTGGGGTAGCACCTTTAAGGGGGGGGTACTGTCACGTCCTGGCCAGTATATAAGGTTAATTGTTTTGTAGTTTGGTCAGGGCGTGGCAGGGGGTATTTGTTTTATGTGGTTCGGGGTGGTGTGTTTGTGTAAAGGGTGTTTGATTTAGTAATTCCGGGTTTTGGTTTATGTTTAGTTAATTCTATGGTTAGTCTAGGTTGTGTGTTTCTATGTTTGGTTGATTGGGGTTGGGACTCTCAGTTGAAGGCAGGTGTTGTCTATCTGCCTTTGATTGAGAGTTCCATATATTAGGGTGTGTTTGTATGTGTGATTTGTGGGTGATTATTCTGTGTATAGCCTTGTGCCTTACCAGACTGTTTATTTGTCGAGTGTTCGTTTTTTGTGTTTTGTATGTTCATTGTTGAGATTAATTAAAAATCAAGATGAGCATTCACGTACCTGCTGCGTATTGGTCCACATTTTCTGATGACGATTTCGCATTATCGTCAGAAGACGAAGACAACTGTGACACCCCCCCCATTTTAGGGAACCAAAAGTATTTGGATCAATTCACTTATGTGTATTAAAGTAGTACAAAGTGTAGTATTTGGTCCCATATTCCTAGCATGTAATGACTACATCAAGCTTGTGACTCTACAAACTTGTTGGATACATTTGCTGTTTGTTTTGGTCGTGTTTCAGATTATTTTGTGCCCAATAGAAATGAATGGTAAATAATGTATAGTGTCATTTTGGAGTCATTTTTATTGTAAATAATGTGGATGCTACCATGATTACGGATAGTCCTAAATGAATCGTGAATAATGATGAGTGAGGAAGTTACAGACGCACAAATATCATAGCCACCCTCCAAAATGCTAACCTCTCCTGTAATGGTGAGAGATTAGCATGTCTTGGGGGTAGGATATTTGTGTGTCTGTAACTTCCTCTCTCATCATTGTTCAGGATTCATTCAGGATTATCCGAGATCATGGTAGCGTCCACATTAATGTAGAAGTGTTTAGAAACGCATTATATTATTACATACAATAAAAGTGACTCCAAAATTACACTATACATTATTTACCATTCATTTCTATTGGGCACAAAATAATCTGAAACACAGCCAAAACAAACAGCAAATGTATCCAACAAGTTTGTAGAGTCACAAGGAATATGGGACCAAATACTACACTTTTTACTACTCACAATACTTTTGGTTCCCTAAAATGGGGTGGACTATGTACAAATAGTGCTGTAATTTCTAAACGTTTCACCCGATATGGATGTAAATACGCTAAAATTAAAGCTGACAGTCTGCACTTTAACCTTGAAGTAATTTTTGCATTTAAAATCCGAAGTGCTGGAGTACAGAGTCAGAAAAATCTAAAATGTGTCACTGTCCAAATACTTTTAGAGTTCACTGTATGTCTTGCTTCCCCCCCACCCTTTTTTTTGTCTTTTTAAATTACTGTATTATTTATTTGCACACAAGGAAATACAAAACAATGTGATGAGGGTTTAAAAGACAAGAGAAAAGTGCAGGAGAAGGAAAAACCTTAAGGCATTTATAAGTCACCTGCCTCTTTCAAATATTTATAGAATGAACCCCTCCCCCTTCCTCTTTACCTGCAGTCCCTCTGAATGGTAGACGTACGTCCAGAAGAACAGCATCACCATAGTGACGCAGCATAGGATGAGCTTGACGGCGCCGCGTTGCGACATGGAGTGGAACACGTCCATGAGCGACAGGCCGAAGCGCGTCCACAGCCTCAGTGTCACCGGCACTGCACACACGGCCAGCGTCACAATCATCTGAGGATTAGAAGGAGAAGAAACTTTATTAACCAACGCAATGTGGACATTTGTCCCAAGTCAGACTACCATGATTATAGTGGCATTATAGGGAATTTATAGTGGCATTACAGTGGTATTACAGTGGCATTATAGTGGTATTATAGGGGATTTATAGTGGTATTATAGGGGATAATAGTGGTATTACAGTGGTATTATAGTGGTATTAATTTATAGTGGCATTATAGTGGTATTATAGTGGTATTATAGGGGATTTATAGGGGATTATAGTGTTATTATAGTGGTATTATAGGGGATTTATAGTGGCATTACAGTGGTATTATAGTGGTATTATAGTGGTATTATAGTGGTATTATAGTGGTATTATAGGGGATTTATAGCGGTATTATAGTGGTATTATAGGGGATTTATAGTGGTATTATAGTGGTATTATAGTGGTATTATAGTGGTATTATAGTGGTATTATAGTGGTATTATAGTGGTATTATAGGGGATTTATAGTGGTATTATAGTGGTATTATAGTGGTATTATAGGGGATTTATAGCGGTATTATAGTGGTATTATAGTGGTATTATAGTGGATTATAGTGGTTTATAGTGGTATTATAGTGGTATTATAGTGGCATTACAGTGGCATTACAGTGGTATTATAGTGGTATTATAGGGGATTTATAGTGGTATTATAGTGGTATTATAGGGGATTTATAGTGGTATTATAGTGGTATTATAGTGGATTTATAGTGGTATTATAGTGGTATTATAGGGGATTTATAGTGGTATTATAGTGGTATTATAGGGGATTTATAGTGGTATTATAGGGGATTTATAGTGGTATTATAGTGGTATTATAGTGGTATTATAGTGGCATTACAGTGGCATTACAGTGGTATTATAGTGGTATTATAGTGGTATTATAGGGGATTTATAGTGGTATTATAGTGGTATTATAGGGGATTTATAGTGGTATTATAGTGGTATTATAGTGGTATTATAGGGGATTTATAGTGGTATTATAGTGGTATTATAGGGGATTTATAGTGGTATTATAGTGGTATTATAGTGGCATTACAGTGGTATTATAGTGGTATTATAGTGGTATTATAGGGGTTTATAGTGGTATTATAGTGGTATTATAGTGGTATTATAGGGGATTTATAGTGGTATTATAGTGGTATTATAGTGGTATTATAGTGGTATTATAGTGGTATTATAGGGGATTTATAGTGGTATTATAGTGGTATTATAGTGGTATTATAGTGGTATTATAGGGGATTTATAGTGGTATTATAGTGGTATTATAGTGGTATTATAGGGGATTTATAGTGGTATTATAGTGGTATTATAGTGGTATTATAGTGGTATTATAGTGGTATTATAGGGGATTTATAGTGGTATTATAGTGGTATTATAGTGGTATTATAGGGGATTTATAGTGGTATTATAGTGGTATTATAGGGGATTTATAGTGGTATTATAGTGGTATTATAGGGGATAATAGTGGTATTACAGTGGTATTATAGTGGTATTAATTTATAGTGGCATTATAGTGGTATTATAGTGGTATTATAGGGGATTTATAGCGGTATTATAGTGGTATTATAGTGGTATTATAGGGGATTTATAGTGGTATTATAGTGGTATTATAGGGGATTTATAGTGGTATTATAGTGGTATTATAGGGGCATTATAGTGGTATTATAGGGGATTTATAGTGGCATTACAGTGGTATTATAGTGGTATTATAGGGGATTTATAGTGGTATTATAGTGGTATTATAGGGGCATTACAGTGGTATTATAGTGGCATTACAGTGGTATTATAGTGGCATTACAGTGGTATTATAGTGGTATTATAGCGGTATTATAGTGGTATTATAGGGGATTTATAGTGGCATTACAGTGGTATTATAGTGGCATTACAGTGGTATTATAGTGGCATTACAGTGGTATTATAGGGGATTTATAGTGTTATTATAGTGGTATTATAGGGGATTTATAGTGGCATTACAGTGGTATTATAGTGGCATTACAGTGGTATTATAGTGGCATTACAGTGGTATTATAGTGGCATTACAGTGGTATTATAGTGTGTTGATTTGTGTATTTTGTAAACTGACCTCACTAAGTGAAACAAATACAAATGAACAATAAAGTTATCGTATCGCCATTTGGGAACACAACAGAAACAAGTCATTGACTTTATTGGGCTATCCCCATCGTGTTTTTAAAACGTTATGTACTGCGTGCATGTCTCTTAACCTGCCGACCAATCATCACCTTGGTGAGCTCCAGCTCCAGGAACCATTTGATCAGCTGGATGAGGACCATGGCAGCCAGCCCCACGGCCAGCACGGGCAAGGCAAACAGGAACAGGAAGTAGGCAACGCAGGTTCGGATGAGCCCCACGGGGGAAGAGTTTTGGAGCAGCACCACAGAGAACTCACACCACAGGAAGCAGACCAGGTAGGGGACCAGGAAACAGTAGGTCCCACGGAAACCACGCTGCCTGGCCATACTGGGGGAGGAGAGGGAGAGGGGGGGGGGGGGGGGAGGAGAGGAGAGAGGGGGGTAGGGGGGAGTAGGGGTGTTGAGGAGAGGAGAGGAGAGAGGGGGGTAGGGGGGAGTAGGGGTGGTGAGGAGAGGAGAGGAGGGAGAGTAGAGGGGGGAAGGGTGGTGAGGAGAGCAGAGGAGGGAGGGGGAAGGGGGGGAGAGAGAGGAGAGAGGGGGGAAGGGGGGGAGTAGGGGTGGTGAGGAGAGGAGAGGAGGGAGGGGGAAGGGGGGGAGAGAGAGGAGAGAGGGGGGAAGGGGGGGAGTAGGGGTGGTGAGGAGAGGAGAGGAGGGAGAGGAGAGAGGGGGGAAGGGGGGAGTAGGGGTGGTGAGGAGAGGAGAGGTGGGAGAGGAGAGAGGGGGGAAGGGGGGGAGTAGGGGTGATGAGGAGAGGAGGGAGAGGAGAGAGCGGTGAAGGGGGGGAGTAGGGGTGGTGAGGAGAGGAGAGGAGAGAGAGGGGGGGAAGGGTGGGGGGGTGAAGCCAAAATGTTACGGGTGAAGCCGCAAATAGCTAATTTTGGCATGGATTAGTTAGGCTTTTTAGCGACAACATTCTAACTGAAAATGACTTTGCTACTCTTACTATATGGAGTAGAAAGTTCACATGGCATGTGAAAGTTCACGAACTTTTCCCTTGTCGAATACACACCAGATGTGATGGTATTCCATTGATCTATTTTACACTTAGCAGACATTCTTATCCAGAGAGACTTCCAGGAGCAGTTAGGGATGCCTTGCTCAAGGGCACATCAACAGACTATTCAACTTGTCGGCTCAGGGATTCGATCCAGCTACCTTTCGGTTGATGGACCAAGAGTCCAGCCGCTCGGCTACCTGATACCATATTCCATAGTGCTCACCTGATTCAAATAAAATTTATTTATAAAAGCCCTTCTTACATCAGCTGATATCTAAAAGTGCTGTACAGAAACCCAGCCTAAAACCCCAAACAGCAAGAACAGGAAGAACAGGAAGTAGAGGTAGAGGTACTGACCTGTAGAACAGGAAGTAGAGGTAGAGGTACTGACCTGTAGAACAGGTAGTAGAGGTAGAGGTACTGACCTGTAGAACAGGTAGTAGAGGTAGAGGTACTGACCTGTAGAACAGGTAGTAGAGGTAGAGGTACTGACCTGTAGAACAGGTAGTAGAGGTAGAGGTACTGACCTGTAGAACAGGAAGTAGAGGTAGAGGTACTGACCTGTAGAACAGGTAGTAGAGGTAGAGGTACTGACCTGTAGAACAGGTAGTAGAGGTAGAGGTACTGACCTGTAGAACAGGTAGTAGAGGTAGAGGTACTGACCTGTAGAACAGGTAGTAGAGGTAGAGGTACTGACCTGTAGAACAGGTAGTAGAGGTAGAGGTACTGACCTGTAGAACAGGTAGTAGAGGTAGAGGTACTGACCTGTAGAACAGGTAGTAGAGGTAGAGGTACTGACCTGTAGAACAGGAGTAGAGGTAGAGGTACTGACCTGTAGAACAGGTAGTAGAGGTAGAGGTACTGACCTGTAGAACAGGTAGTAGAGGTAGAGGTAGAGGTACTGACCTGTAGAACAGGAAGTAGAGGTAGAGGTACTGACCTGTAGAACAGGTAGTAGAGGTAGAGGTACTGACCTGTAGAACAGGTAGTAGAGGTAGAGGTACTGACCTGTAGAACAGGTAGTAGAGGTAGAGGTACTGACCTGTAGAACAGGTAGTAGAGGTAGAGGTACTGACCTGTAGAACAGGTAGTAGAGGTAGAGGTACTGACCTGTAGAACAGGTAGTAGAGGTAGAGGTAGAGGTACTGACCTGTAGAACAGGTAGTAGAGGTAGAGGTACTGACCTGTAGAACAGGTAGTAGAGGTAGAGGTACTGACCTGTAGAACAGGTAGTAGAGGTAGAGGTACTGACCTGTAGAACAGGAAGTAGAGGTAGAGGTACTGACCTGTAGAACAGGTAGTAGAGGTAGAGGTACTGACCTGTAGAACAGGTAGTAGAGGTAGAGGTACTGACCTGTAGAACAGGTAGTAGAGGTAGAGGTACTGACCTGTAGAACAGGTAGTAGAGGTAGAGGTACTGACCTGTAGAACAGGTAGTAGAGGTAGAGGTACTGACCTGTAGAACAGGTAGTAGAGGTAGAGGTACTGACCTGTAGAACAGGTAGTAGAGGTAGAGGTACTGACCTGTAGAACAGGATAGGTAGAGGTAGAGGTACTGACCTGTAGAACAGGTAGTAGAGGTAGAGGTACTGACCTGTAGAACAGGTAGTAGAGGTAGAGGTACTGACCTGTAGAACAGGTAGTAGAGGTAGAGGTACTGACCTGTAGAACAGGTAGTAGAGGTAGAGGTACTGACCTGTAGAACAGGTAGTAGAGGTAGAGGTACTGACCTGTAGAACAGGTAGTAGAGGTAGAGGTACTGACCTGTAGAACAGGTAGTAGAGGTAGAGGTACTGACCTGTAGAACAGGTAGTAGAGGTAGAGGTACTGACCTGTAGAACAGGTAAGTAGAGGTAGAGGTACTGACCTGTAGAACAGGTAGTAGAGGTAGAGGTACTGACCTGTAGAACAGGTAGTAGAGGTAGAGGTACTGACCTGTAGAACAGGTAGTAGAGGTAGAGGTAGAGGTACTGACCTGTAGAACAGGTAGTAGAGGTAGAGGTACTGACCTGTAGAACAGGTAGTAGAGGTAGAGGTACTGACCTGTAGAACAGGTAGTAGAGGTAGAGGTACTGACCTGTAGAACAGGTAGTAGAGGTAGAGGTACTGACCTGTAGAACAGGTAGTAGAGGTAGAGGTACTGACCTGTAGAACAGGTAGTAGAGGTAGAGGTACTGACCTGTAGAACAGGTAGTAGAGGTAGAGGTACTGACCTGTAGAACAGGTAGTAGAGGTAGAGGTACTGACCTGTAGAACAGGTAGTAGAGGTAGAGGTACTGACCTGTAGAACAGGTAGTAGAGGTAGAGGTACTGACCTGTAGAACAGGTAGTAGAGGTAGAGGTACTGACCTGTAGAACAGGTAGTAGAGGTAGAGGTACTGACCTGTAGAACAGGTAGTAGAGGTAGAGGTACTGACCTGTAGAACAGGTAGTAGAGGTAGAGGTACTGACCTGTAGAACAGGTAGTAGAGGTAGAGGTAGAGGTACTGACCTGTAGAACAGGTAGTAGAGGTAGAGGTACTGACCTGTAGAACAGGTAGTAGAGGTAGAGGTACTGACCTGTAGAACAGGTAGTAGAGGTAGAGGTACTGACCTGTAGAACAGGTAGTAGAGGTAGAGGTACTGACCTGTAGAACAGGTAGTAGAGGTAGAGGTACTGACCTGTAGAACAGGTAGTACAGGTAGAGGTAGAGGTACTGACCTGTAGAACAGGAAGTAGAGGTAGAGGTACTGACCTGTAGAACAGGTAGTAGAGGTAGAGGTACTGACCTGTAGAACAGGTAGTAGAGGTAGAGGTACTGACCTGTAGAACAGGTAGTAGAGGTAGAGGTACTGACCTGTAGAACAGGTAGTAGAGGTAGAGGTACTGACCTGTAGAACAGGTAGTAGAGGTAGAGGTACTGACCTGTAGAACAGGTAGTAGAGGTAGAGGTACTGACCTGTAGAACAGGTAGTAGAGGTAGAGGTACTGACCTGTAGAACAGGTAGTAGAGGTAGAGGTACTGACCTGTAGAACAGGTAGTAGAGGTAGAGGTACTGACCTGTAGAACAGGTAGTAGAGGTAGAGGTAGAGGTACTGACCTGTAGAACAGGTAGTAGAGGTAGAGGTACTGACCTGTAGAACAGGTAGTAGAGGTAGAGGTACTGACCTGTAGAACAGGTAGTAGAGGTAGAGGTACTGACCTGTAGAACAGGAAGTAGAGGTAGAGGTACTGACCTGTAGAACAGGTAGTAGAGGTAGAGGTACTGACCTGTAGAACAGGTAGTAGAGGTAGAGGTACTGACCTGTAGAACAGGTAGTAGAGGTAGAGGTACTGACCTGTAGAACAGGTAGTAGAGGTAGAGGTACTGACCTGTAGAACAGGTAGTAGAGGTAGAGGTAGAGGTACTGACCTGTAGAACAGGTAGTAGAGGTAGAGGTACTGACCTGTAGAACAGGTAGTAGAGGTAGAGGTACTGACCTGAAGAACAGGTAGTAGAGGTAGAGGTACTGACCTGTAGAACAGGTAGTAGAGGTAGAGGTACTGACCTGTAGAACAGGTAGTAGAGGTAGAGGTACTGACCTGTAGAACAGGTAGTAGAGGTAGAGGTACTGACCTGTAGAACAGGTAGTAGAGGTAGAGGTACTGACCTGTAGAACAGGTAGTAGAGGTAGAGGTACTGACCTGTAGAACAGGTAGTAGAGGTAGAGGTACTGACCTGTAGAACAGGTAGTAGAGGTAGAGGTACTGACCTGTAGAACAGGTAGTAGAGGTAGAGGTACTGACCTGTAGAACAGGATAGTAGAGGTAGAGGTACTGACCTGTAGAACAGGAGTGAGTAGAGGTACTGACCTGAGAACAGGAGTAGAGGTAGACTGACCTGTAGAACAGGTAGTAGAGGTAGAGGTACTGACCTGTAGAACAGGTAGTAGAGGTAGAGGTACTGACCTGTAGAACAGGTAGTAGAGGTAGAGGTACTGACCTGTAGAACAGGTAGTAGAGGTAGAGGTACTGACCTGTAGAACAGGTAGTAGAGGTAGAGGTACTGACCTGTAGAACAGGTAGTAGAGGTAGAGGTACTGACCTGTAGAACAGGTAGTAGAGGTAGAGGTACTGACCTGTAGAACAGGTAGTAGAGGTAGAGGTACTGACCTGTAGAACAGGTAGTAGAGGTAGAGGTACTGACCTGTAGAACAGGTAGTAGAGGTAGAGGTACTGACCTGTAGAACAGGTAGTAGAGGTAGAGGTACTGACCTGTAGAACAGGTAGTAGAGGTAGAGGTAGAGGTACTGACCTGTAGAACAGGTAGTAGAGGTAGAGGTACTGACCTGTAGAACAGGTAGTAGAGGTAGAGGTACTGACCTGTAGAACAGGTAGTAGAGGTAGAGGTACTGACCTGTAGAACAGGTAGTAGAGGTAGAGGTACTGACCTGTAGAACAGGTAGTAGAGGTAGAGGTACTGACCTGTAGAACAGGTAGTAGAGGTAGAGGTAGAGGTACTGACCTGTAGAACAGGTAGTAGAGGTAGAGGTACTGACCTGTAGAACAGGTAGTAGAGGTAGAGGTACTGACCTGTAGAACAGGTAGTAGAGGTAGAGGTACTGACCTGTAGAACAGGTAGTAGAGGTAGAGGTACTGACCTGTAGAACAGGTAGTAGAGGTAGAGGTACTGACCTGTAGAACAGGTAGTAGAGGTAGAGGTACTGACCTGTAGAACAGGTAGTAGAGGTAGAGGTACTGACCTGTAGAACAGGTAGTAGAGGTAGAGGTACTGACCTGTAGAACAGGTAGTAGAGGTAGAGGTAGAGGTACTGACCTGTAGAACAGGTAAGTAGAGGTAGAGGTACTGACCTGTAGAACAGGTAGTAGAGGTAGAGGTACTGACCTGTAGAACAGGTAGTAGAGGTAGAGGTAGAGGTACTGACCTGTAGAACAGGTAGTAGAGGTAGAGGTACTGACCTGTAGAACAGGTAGTAGAGGTAGAGGTACTGACCTGTAGAACTGAGGTAGTAGACCAGGGTAGAGGTAGAGGTACTGACCTGTAGAACAGGATAGTAGAGGTAGAGGTACTGACCTGTAGAACAGGTAGTAGAGGTAGAGGTACTGACCTGTAGAACAGGTAGTAGAGGTAGAGGTACTGACCTGTAGAACAGGTAGTAGAGGTAGAGGTACTGACCTGTAGAACAGGTAGTAGAGGTAGAGGTACTGACCTGTAGAACAGGTAGTAGAGGTAGAGGTAGAGGTACTGACCTGTAGAACAGGTAGTAGAGGTAGAGGTACTGACCTGTAGAACAGGTAGTAGAGGTAGAGGTACTGACCTGTAGAACAGGTAGTAGAGGTAGAGGTACTGACCTGTAGAACAGGTAGTAGAGGTAGAGGTACTGACCTGTAGAACAGGTAGTAGAGGTAGAGGTACTGACCTGTAGAACAGGTAGTAGAGGTAGAGGTACTGACCTGTAGAACAGGTAGTAGAGGTAGAGGTACTGACCTGTAGAACAGGTAGTAGAGGTAGAGGTACTGACCTGTAGAACAGGTAGTAGAGGTAGAGGTACTGACCTGTAGAACAGGTAGTAGAGGTAGAGGTACTGACCTGTAGAACAGGATAGTAGAGGTAGAGGTACTGACCTGTAGAACAGGTAGTAGAGGTAGAGGTAGAGGTACTGACCTGTAGAACAGGTAGTAGAGGTAGAGGTACTGACCTGTAGAACAGGTAGTAGAGGTAGAGGTACTGACCTGTAGAACAGGTAGTAGAGGTAGAGGTACTGACCTGTAGAACAGGTAGTAGAGGTAGAGGTACTGACCTGTAGAACAGGATAGTAGAGGTAGAGGTACTGACCTGTAGAACAGGTAGTAGAGGTAGAGGTACTGACCTGTAGAACAGGTAGTAGAGGTAGAGGTACTGACCTGTAGAACAGGTAGTAGAGGTAGAGGTACTGACCTGTAGAACAGGTAGTAGAGGTAGAGGTAGAGGTACTGACCTGTAGAACAGGTAAGTAGAGGTAGAGGTACTGACCTGTAGAACAGGTAGTAGAGGTAGAGGTACTGACCTGTAGAACAGGTAGTAGAGGTAGAGGTACTGACCTGTAGAACAGGTAGTAGAGGTAGAGGTACTGACCTGTAGAACAGGTAGTAGAGGTAGAGGTACTGACCTGTAGAACAGGTAGTAGAGGTAGAGGTACTGACCTGTAGAACAGGTAAGTAGAGGTAGAGGTACTGACCTGTAGAACAGGTAGTAGAGGTAGAGGTACTGACCTGTAGAACAGGTAGTAGAGGTAGAGGTACTGACCTGTAGAACAGGTAGTAGAGGTAGAGGTACTGACCTGTAGAACAGGTAGTAGAGGTAGAGGTACTGACCTGTAGAACAGGTAGTAGAGGTAGAGGTACTGACCTGTAGAACAGGTAGTAGAGGTAGAGGTACTGACCTGTAGAACAGGTAGTAGAGGTAGAGGTACTGACCTGTAGAACAGGTAGTAGAGGTAGAGGTACTGACCTGTAGAACAGGTAGTAGAGGTAGAGGTACTGACCTGTAGAACAGGAAGTAGAGGTAGAGGTACTGACCTGTAGAACAGGTAGTAGAGGTAGAGGTACTGACCTGTAGAACAGGTAGTAGAGGTAGAGGTACTGACCTGTAGAACAGGTAGTAGAGGTAGAGGTACTGACCTGTAGAACAGGTAGTAGAGGTAGAGGTAGAGGTACTGACCTGTAGAACAGGTAGTAGAGGTAGAGGTACTGACCTGAAGAACAGGAAGTAGAGGTAGAGGTACTGACCTGAAGAATAGGTAGTAGCGGGTAGAGGTACTGACCTGTAGAACAGGTAGTAGAGGTAGAGGTACTGACCTGTAGAACAGGTAGTAGAGGTAGAGGTACTGACCTGTAGAACAGGAAGTAGAGGTAGAGGTACTGACCTGTAGAACAGGTAGTACAGGTAGAGGTACTGACCTGTAGAACAGGTAGTAGAGGTAGAGGTACTGACCTGTAGAACAGGTAGTAGAGGTAGAGGTACTGACCTGAAGAACAGGTAGTACAGGTAGAGGTCTAGCAGGCAGGGCAGACTGATCTTCATCACCACTGACTCCCCTAGTGGCAGGGTAGTGAAAGTGTGGCTCAGCATCCTCAGCAGAACAGCACTCTGGGGCAGGAGACTGGTCAGAGAACACAAAGACGTCGCCACCTACAGACAGAACCACACATAGGACCAGCAGTAATATGTATTATATATATATATACCTACAGACAGAACCACACATAGGACCAGCAGTAATATGTATTATAATATATATATATATTATATATATATATATATATACCTACAGACAGAACCACACATAGGACCAACAGTAATATGTATTATAATATATATATACCTACAGACAGAACCACACATAGGACCAGCAGTAATATGTATTATAATATATATATATATGGTCTCTGGTCTAAAGTAGTGCACTATATAGGGAATAGGGCTCTGGTCTAAAGTAGTGCACTGTATAGGGAATAGGACTCTGGTCTAAAGTAGTGCATTATATAGGGAATAGGGCCCTGGTCTAAAGTAGTGCACTATATAGGGAATAGGGTGCCATTTGGCCTGTGTCTGACCTCAGTGATAAGCGCCCGTTTGGCGTAAGTGGCGCCCGAGGGACTCAGGCTCTTGTAGCTGACCACCGTGAACAAGATGGCTACCGTGGAGAGCTCCGAGCAGGGGATCCATCCTATAACACAGAAACACTGGTTAGCCTCTTATAGACACACACACTACACACACACACACACACCTTTATCAGCGACGGGGAAGGAGAAGATGATGAAGAACACAGATATCAGGAAGTAGAGGTAGGGTTCTAGATTGTTCCAGCCAAAGTTAGACTCTGCTTGCTCCACGTCCAGGCCAGGCTCAAACCTGGTCAGCAGAGTTGTTAGGGCACTGAAGTTCTCCCACGCCTGGAGAGGAGGAGGAGGAGGAGGAAGACGAAGAAGAAGAGAGATCAGAGGAGAGTTTAAAGTGAGAAGAGAAGAGAAAAGGAGAAGAGAGGGTAATGTTAGCTGAGCTGTACCTTGCTGCTCTGGAAGATGCGTAGCGTGCAGATCACCATGGAGATGAAGGAGAGGTAAAAGACGAGGAGTGGGATGAAGAAGGCAAACAGGTCAACAGTCAGATTACTGATGATGAAGAAGAAGATGAGCGCGTTGACGTGGTGCGTGGGGATCACCGTGCTCAGCCATTGCACGCCGGCGCGAGACGCCCAATCAATGAGCTGATCCTTCACCTCGATGACCGCAGTGATAGGGTACTGCAACACCTGGAGATGGAGAGGAGGGGTGAGGGAGGAGGGAGGGAGGGGTGAGGGAGGAGGGAGGGTGGAGTAGGGATGGGGAAGGAAGGGAGGGAGAAGAGGGGAGTAGGGGTGAGGGAGGGAGTGGTGAGTATTTGAACCAATATTTTAAGAGATGTTAGCTGATTGGGTGTGATGTCATACTTACCAGGAAGTGTCGTCTCGTGTCCATCAACATGTCACTCCGACCCATCCCCCACACTCCCTTCTGAGGCTTCTTGGGGACCAGGCCACTCTGCAAATGTACAAACACACACACACACACACACACACACACACACACACACACACCAGGAACACACACACACAGGAGCACGTACACAAACAGACACACACACCTCTTTACTCAAAAAGGTCAGCTGTAGTGTCATTTAGGATGCTGACCAGCTGTAGTGTCATTTAGGATGCTGACTAGCTGTAGTGTCATTTAGGATGCTGACCAGCTGTAGTGTCATTTAGGATGCTGACCAGCTGTAGTGTCATTTAGGATGCTGACTAGCTGTAGTGTCATTTAGGATGCTGACTAGCTGTAGTTTAGGATGCTGACTAGCTGTAGTGTCATTTAGGATGCTGACTAGCTGTAGTGTCATTTAGGATGCTGACTAGCTGTAGTTTCATTTAGGATGCTGACTATCTGTAGTGTCATTTAGGATGCTGATTAGCTGTAGTTTAGGATGCTGACAAGCTGTAGTGTCATTTAGGATGCTGACTAGCAGTAGTGTCATTTAGGATGCTGACTAGCTGTAGTGTCATTTAGGATGCTGACTAGCTGTAGTGTCATTTAGGATGCTGACTAGCTGTAGTTTAGGATGCTGACTAGCTGTAGTGTCATTTAGGATGCTGACTAGCTGTAGTGTCATTTAGGATGCTGACTAGCTGTAGTGTCATTTAGGATGCTGACTAGCTGTAGTGTCATTTAGGATGCTGACTAGCTGAAGTGTCATTTAGGATGCTGATTAGCTGTAGTGTCATTTAGGATGCTGACTAGCTGTAGTGTCATTTAGGATGCTGACTAGCTGTAGTGTCATTTAGGATGCTGGTTAGCTGTAGTTTAGGATGCTGACTAGCTTTAGTGTCATTTATGATGCTGACGAGCTGTAGTGTCATTAAGGATGCTGACTAGCTGTAGTGTCATTAAGGATGCTGACTAGCTGTAGTGTCATTAAGGATGCTGACTAGCTGTTGTGTCATTTAGGATGCTGACTAGCTGTAGTGTCATTTAGGATGCTGACTAGCTGTAGTGTCATTAAGGATGTTGACTAGCTGTAGTGTCATTTAGGATGCTGACTAGCTGTAGTGTCGTTTAGGATTCTGACTAGCTGTAGTGTCATTTAGGATGCTGATTAGCTGTAGTTTAGGATGCTGACTAGCTGTAGTGTCATTTGGGATGCTGATTAGCTGTAGTTTAGGATGCTGACTAGCTGTAGTGTTGTTTAGGATGCTGACTAGCTGTAGTTTAGGATGCTGACTAGCTGTAGTGTCATTTAGGATGCTGACTAGCTGTAGTTTCATTTAGGATGCTGACTAGCTGTAGTGTCCTTAAGGATGCTGACTTGCTGTAGTGTCATTTAGGATGCTGATTAGCTGTAGTTTAGGATGCTGACTAGCTGTAGTGTCATTTAGGATGCTGACTAGCTGTAGTGTTGTTTAGGATGCTGACTAGCTGTAGGTTAGGATGCTGACTAGCTGTAGTGTAATTTAGGATGCTGACTAGCTGTAGTGTCATTTAGGATGCTGACCAGCTGTAGTGTCATTTAGGATGCTGACCAGCTGTAGTGTCATTTAGGATGCTGACTAGCTGTAGTGTCATTTAGGCTGCTGACTAGCTGTAGTGCCATTAAGGATGCTGACTAGCTGTAGTGTCATTTAGGATGCTGACGAGCTGTAGTGTCATTTAGGATGCTGACCAGCTGTAGTGTCATTTAGGATGCTGACTAGCTGTAGTGTTGTTTAGGATGCTGACTAGCTGTAGGTTAGGATGCTGACTAGCTGTAGTGTAATTTAGGATGCTGACTAGCTGTAGTTTAGGATGCTGACTAACTGTAGTTTAGGATGCTGACTAGCTGTAGTGTCATTTAGGATGCTGACTAACTGTAGTGTCATTAAGGATGCTGACTAGCTGTAGTTTAGGATGCTGACTAGCTGTAGTGTCATTTAGGATGCTGACTAACTGTAGTGTAATTTAGGATGCTGACCAGCTGTAGTGTCATTTAGGATGCTGACTAGCTGTAGTTTCATTTAGGATGCTGACTAGCTGTAGTGTCATTAATGATGCTGACTAGCTGTAGTGTCATTTAGGATGCTGACTAGCTGTAGTGTCATTTAGGATGCTGATTAGCTGTAGTGTCATTTAGGATGCTGACTAGCTGTAGTGTCATTTAGGATGCTGACTAGCTGTAGTGTCATTAAGGATGTTGACTAGCAGTAGTGTCATTTAGGATGCTGATTAGCTGTAGTTTAGGATGCTGACTAGCTGTAGTGTCATTTAGGATGCTGACTAGCTGTAGTGTCCTTAAGGATGCTGACTTGCTGTAGTGTCATTTAGGATGCTGATTAGCTGTAGTTTAGGATGCTGACTAGCTGTAGTGTCATTTAGGATGCTGACTAGCTGTAGTTTCATTTAGGATGCTGATTAGCTGTAGTTTAGGATGCTGACTAGCTGTAGTGTCATTTAGGATGCTGACTAGCTGTAGTGTCATTAAGGATGCTGACTAGCTGTAGTGTCATTTAGGATGCTGACTAGCTGTAGTGTCATTAAGGATGCTGACTAGCTGTAGTGTCATTAAGGATGCTGACTAGCTGTAGTGTCATTTAGGATGCTGACTAGCTGTAGTGTCATTTAGGATGCTGACTAGCTGTAGTGTCATTTAGGATGCTGACTAGCAGTAGTTTAGGATGCTGACTAGCTGTAGTTTAGGATGCTGACTAGCTGTAGTGTCATTTAGGATGCTGATCAGCTGTAGTGTCATTTAGGATGCTGACCAGCTGTAGTGTCATTTAGGATGCTGATCAGCTGTAGTGTCATTTAGGATGCTGACTAGCTGTAGTGTCATTTAGGATGCTGACTAGCTGTAGTGTCATTTAGGATGCTGACTAGCTGTAGTGTCATTTAGGATGCTGACTAGCTGTAGTGTCATTTAGGATGCTGACCAGCTGTAGTGTCATTTAGGATGCTGACCAGCTGTAGTGTCATTTAGGATGCTGACTAGCTGTAGTTTCATTTAGGATGCTGACTAGCTGTAGTTTAGGATGCTGACTAGCTGTAGTTTAGGATGCTGACTAGCTATAGTGTCATTTAGGATGCTGACTAGCTGTAGTTTCATTTAGGATGCTGACTAGCTGTAGTTTAGGATGCTGACTAGCTGTAGTGTCATTAATGATGCTGACTAGCTGTAGTGTCATTTAGGATGCTGACTAGCTGTAGTTTAGGATGCTGACTAACTGTAGTGTAATTTAGGATGCTGACCAGCTGTAGTGTCATTTAGGATGCTGACTAGCTGTAGTTTCATTTAGGATGCTGACTAGCTGTAGTGTCATTTAGGATGCTGACTAGCTGTAGTGTCATTAATGATGCTGACTAGCTGTAGTGTCATTTAGGATGCTGACTAGCTGTAGTGTCATTTAGGATGCTGACTAGCTGTAGTGTCATTTAGGATGCTGACTAGCTGTAGTTTAGGATGCTGACTAGCTGTAGTTTAGGATGCTGACTAGCTGTAGTGTCATTTAGGATGCTGACTAGCTGTAGTGTCATTTAGGATGCTGACTAGCTGTAGTTTAGGATGCTGACTAGCTGTAGTTTAGGATGCTGACTAGCTGTAGTGTCATTTAGGATGCTGACTAGCTGTAGTGTCATTTAGGATGCTGACTAGCTGTAGTGTCATTTAGGATGCTGACTAGCTGTAGTTTAGGATGCTGACTAGCTGTAGTTTAGGATGCTGACTAGCTGTAGTTTAGGATGCTGACTAGCTGTAGTTTAGGATGCTGACTAGCTGTAGTGTCATTTAGGATGCTGACTAGCTGTAGTTTCTCTCCAGAGGCCTGTTGTGCTGTGACTCACTCTGTGTGTGTGTGTGTGTGCTGTACCTTCTCTCCAGAGGTTTGTGCAGGGCCCTGGCTCTGGGTCTTGGGTGTGTCCTGTCTCTGCGTCGAGCCGGTGCTGGGGGCCATGCCCTGGGCATACCTCTTCGTGATTTCCACAAAGTCATCCAGGTCAACAAACTGACCAGCTATATAGAGAGAAGGGGGAGAGGGGAGAGGGAGGAGAGGGGAGAGAGGGAGGAGGGGAGAGAGGAGAGGGAGAAGAGGGAGGAGAGGGGAGAGAGGGAGGAGGGGAGGAAGGAAGGAGAGGGGAGAGAGGGAAGAGGGGAGAGAGAGAGAGAGGGAGGAGGGGAGAGAGAGGAGAGGGAGTACAGGGGAGAGGGAGGAGAGAGGAGAGGGGAGAGAGAAAGAGATAGAAAGGGAGATAGAAAGAGGGATGAGAGGAAAAAGGAGAGAGGTGTAGAGGGCAACATGGAAAGGGAGAGAGAGAAAGGGAGAGAGAGAGAGAGATGAGTCATTAAATCTTCACTTCTCTCTCTCCTTGTAAATACAACACCCACACACTTACTCTCTCCAGTGACCATGTTCTCCAGGACTTTCTGGGTTTGGTCCGTGGTGGCGCCACCTGTTGGCCAACATTACAGAGTCACTTACACTTAAAGAAAATAATAATGTGAAGCAAGTTTAAATACATGACATTTGACCTTTTAATACAGACAGTCTACAGATGGTCTGCATTACAGTCTACAGATGGTCTGTATTACAGTCTACAGATGGTCTGCATTACAGTCTACAGATGGTCTGCATTACAGTCTACAGATGGTCTGCATTACAGTCTACAGATGGTCTGCATTACAGTCTACAGATGGTCTGTATTACAGTCTACAGATGGTCTGTATTACAGTCTACAGATGGTCTGTATTACAGTCTACAGATGGTCTGCATTACAGTCTACAGATGGTCTGTATTACAGTCTACAGATGGTCTGTATTACAGTCTACAGATGGTCTGTATTACAGTCTACAGATGGTCTGCATTACAGTCTACAGATGGTCTGCATTACAGTCTACAGATGGTCTGCATTACAGTCTACAGATGGTCTGCATTACAGTCTACAGATGGTCTGTATTACAGTCTACAGATGGTCTGTATTACAGTCTACAGATGGTCTGCATTACAGTCTACAGATGGTCTGTATTACAGTCTACAGATGGTCTGTATTACAGTCTACAGATGGTCTGTATTACAGTCTACAGATGGTCTGTATTACAGTCTACAGATGGTCTGCATTACAGTCTACAGATGGTCTGCATTACAGTCTACAGATGGTCTGTATTACAGTCTACAGATGGTCTGCATTACAGTCTACAGATGGTCTGTATTACAGTCTACAGATGGTCTGTATTACAGTCTACAGATGGTCTGTATTACAGTCTACAGATGGTCTGTATTACAGTCTACAGATGGTCTGTATGGTCTGTATTACAGTCTACAGATGGTCTGTAGACTGTAGACTGTATTACAGTCAAACATTCCTGCAAAACTCATCAAAATATCAACTCCAACTTGTTCCCAGAGATCAAGTAACATGGCTGCTGAGAATGTGGAACTCAACGTTAAGTGTGTGTGTGTGTGTGTCTGTCTGTCTATGTCCAGGTGTGTGTATCCAGGTGTGTGTGTGTGTGTGTGTGTACAGGTGTGTGTGTGTGTGTGCATCCAGGTGTGTGCGTGTGTGTTTCCAGGTGTGTGTGTGTGTGCGTCCAGGTGTGTGTGTGTGTGTGTGTGTGTCCAGGTGTGTGTGTGTGCGTACAGGTGTGTGTATGTGCGTACAAGTGTGTGGGTGTCCAGGTGTGAGTGTGTGTGTGTGTGTGCATCCAGGTGTGTGTGTGTGTGTTTCCAGGTGTGTGTGTGTGTGTGTGTGTGTGTGTGTGTGTGTGTGTGTGTGTGTGTGTGTGTGTGTGTGTGTGTGTGTGTGTGTGTGCGTACAAGTGTGTGGGTGTACAGGTGTGTGTGTGTGTTTCCAGGTGTGAGTGTGTGTGCGTACAGGTGTGTGTGTGTGTTTCCAGTTGTGAGTGTGTGTGCGTACAGGTGTGTGTGTGTCCAGGTGTGTGTGTGTGTGTGTGTGTGTGAGTGTGTGTGCGTACAGGTGTGTGTGTGTGTGTGTGTGTGTGTGTGTGTGTGTGTGTGTGTGTGTGTGTGTGTGTGTGTGTGTGCGTACAAGTGTGTGGGTGTACAGGTGTGTGTGTGTGTTTCCAGGTGTGAGTGTGTGTGCGTACAGGTGTGTGTGTGTGTTTCCAGTTGTGAGTGTGTGTGCGTACAGGTGTGTGTGTGTCCAGGTGTGTGTGTGTGTGTGTGTGTGAGTGTGTGTGCATACAGGTGTGTGTGTGTCCAGGTTGTGTGTGTGTGTGTGTGTGTGTGTGTGTGGTACCGTGCACAGCGTTGACCTGTCCAACGTTCTCCATCATCTCAGACACAGCCATCTTCTCCTTCCTGTCAGGGTTCAACTTCCTGAACATCATCATGGCTGCCTTCCGGACCGTCTGCTCAAACCTGCTCTCTGTTGACAGACGACGTACCTCCTCCTCATTATCCTCACTGATACCTGGGAGGTTCACACACACACACACACACACACACACACACACACACACACACACACACACACACACACACACACACACACACACACACACACACACACACACACACACACACACACACACACACACACACACACACACACACACACACACACACACACACACACACACACTCACAGGTAGAGTAAACACACACACACAGGTAAACACACATTCAACACTCACAGGTAGAGTAAACACACACACACACACACACACACACACACACACACACACACACACACACACACACACACACACACACACAGGTAAACACACACACACACACACACACACACACGTAAACACACACACAAACACAGGTACGCACAGTGAACTATACAGGGTGGTATTGAGGACGTGGGTAACCAGTGAACTACACAGGGTGGTATTCAGGACGTGGGTAACCAGTGAACTACACAGGGTGGTATTCAGGACGTGGGTAACCAGTGAACTACACAGGGTGATATTGAGGACGTGGGTAACCAGTGAACTACACAGGGTGGTATTGAGGACGTGGGTAACCAGTGAACTACACAGGGTGGTATTGAGGATGTGGGTAACCAGTGAACTACACAGGGTGGTATTGAGGACGTGGGTAACCAGTGAACTACACAGGGTGGTATTGAGGACGTGGGTAACCAGTGAACTACACAGGGTGGTATTCAGGACGTGGGTAACCAGTGAACTACACAGGGTGATATTGAGGACGTGGGTAACCAGTGAACTACACAGGGTGGTATTGAGGACGTGGGTAACCAGTGAACTACACAGGGTGGTATTGAGGACGTGGGTAACCAGTGAACTACACAGGGTGGTATTCAGGACGTGGGTAACCAGTGAACTACACAGGGTGATAATGAGGACGTGGGTAACCAGTGAACTACACAGGGTGGTATTGAGGACGTGGGTAACCAGTGAACTACACAGGGTGGTTTTGAGGACGTGGGTAATCAGTGAACTACACAGGGTGGTATTGAGGATGTGGGTAACCAGTGAACTACACAGGGTGGTATTGAGGACGTGGGTAACCAGTGAACTACACAGGGTGGTATTGAGGACGTGGGTAACCAGTGAACTATACAGGGTGGTATTGAGGACGTGGGTAACCAGTGAACTACACAGGGTGGTATTGAGGACGTGGGTAACCAGTGAACTATACAGGGTGGTATTGAGGACGTGGGTAACCAGTGAACTACACAGGGTGGTATTGAGGACGTGGGTAACCAGTGAACTATACAGGGTGGTATTGAGGACGTGGGTAACCAGTGAACTACACAGGGTGGTATTCAGGACGTGGGTAACCAGTGAACTACACAGGGTGGTATTGAGGACGTGGGTAACCAGTGAACTACACAGGGTGGTATTCAGGACGTGGGTAACCAGTGAACTATACAGGGTGGTATTGAGGACGGGGGTAACCAGTGAACTACACAGGGTGGTATTCAGGACGTGGGTAACCAGTGAACTACACAGGGTGGTATTCAGGACGTGGGTAACCAGTGAACTATACAGGGTGGTATTGAGGACGTGGGTAACCAGTGAACTATACAGGGTGGTATTGAGGACGTGGGTAACCAGTGAACTACACAGGGTGGTATTGAGGACGTGGGTAACCAGTGAACTACACAGGGTGGTATTCAGGACGTGGGTAACCAGTGAACTATACAGGGTGGTATTGAGGACGTGGTTAACCAGTGAACTACACAGGGTGGTATTCAGGACGTGGGTAACCAGTGAACTACACAGGGTGGTATTGAGGACGTGGGTAACCAGTGAACTACACAGGGTGGTATTGAGGACGTGGGTAACCAGTGAACTACACAGGGTGGTATTCAGGACGTGGGTAACCAGTGAACTACACAGGGTGGTATTGAGGACATGGGTAACCAGTGAACTACACAGGGTGATATTGAGGACGTGGGTAACCAGTGAACTACACAGAGTGGTATTGAGGACGTGGGTAACCAGTGAACTACACAGGGTGGTATTGAGGACGTGGGTAACCAGTGAACTACACAGGGTGGTATTGAGGACGTGGGTAACCAGTGAACTACACAGGGTGGTATTGAGGACGTGGGTAACCAGTGAACTACACAGGGTGGTATTCAGGACGTGGGTAACCAGTGAACTACACAGGGTGATATTGAAGACGTGGGTAACCAGTGAACTACACAGGGTGGTATTGAGGACGTGGGTAACCAGTGAACTACACAGGGTGTTATTGAGGACGTGGGTAACCAGTGAACTACACAGGGTGGTATTCAGGACGTGGGTAACCAGTGAACTACACAGGGTGATAATGAGGACGTGGGTAACCAGTGAACTACACAGGGTGGTATTGAGGACGTGGGTAACCAGTGAACTACACAGGGTGGTTTTGAGGACGTGGGTAACCAGTGAACTACACAGGGTGGTATTGAGGACGTGGGTAACCCGTGAACTACACAGGGTGGTATTGAGGACGTGGGTAACCAGTGAACTACACAGGGTGGTATTGAGGACGTGGGTAACCAGTGAACTATACAGGGTGGTATTGAGGACGTGGGTAACCAGTGAACTACACAGGGTGGTATTGAGGACGTGGGTAACCAGTGAACTATACAGGGTGGTATTGAGGACGTGGGTAACCAGTGAACTACACAGGGTGGTATTGAGGACGTGGGTAACCAGTGAACTAT
>NC_138294.1:1935000-1962500 GCF_965601325.2 Salmo salar
TAGAGACTGTTGTAGTCAGCTACCACCTGCTACTGTACCCTGTACCTTAGAGACTGTTGTAACCAGCTACCACCTGGTACTGTACCCTGTACCTTAGAGACTGTTGTAGTCAGCTACCACCTGGTACTGAACCCTGCACCTTAGAGACTGTTGTAGTCAGCTACCACCTGGTACTGTACCCTGTACCTTAGAGACTGTTGTAGCCAGCTACCACCTGGTACTGTACCCTGTACCTTAGAGACTGTTGTAGTCAGCTACCACCTGGTACTGTACCTTAGAGACTGTTGTAGTCAGCTACCACCTGGTACTGTACCCTGCACCTAAGAGACTGTTGTAGTCAGCTTCCACCTGGTACTGTACCCTGCACCTTAGAGACTGTTGTAGTCAGCTACCACCTGGTACTGTACCTTAGAGACTGTTGTAGTCAGCTACCACCTGGTACTGTACCCTGCACCTAAGAGACTGTTGTAGTCAGCTACCACCTGGTACTGTACCTTAGAGACTGTTGTAGTCAGCTACCACCTGGTACTGTACCTTAGAGACTGTTGTAGTCAGCTACCACCTGGTACTGTACCTTAGAGACTGTTGTAGTCAGCTACCACCTGGTACTGTACCTTAGAGACTGTTGTAGACAGCTACCACCTGGTACTGAACCCTGCACCTTAGAGACTGTTGTAGCCAGCTACCACCTGGTACTGTACCCTGTACCTTAGAGACTATTGTAGTCAGCTACCACCTGTCTTCACCTGAAAGAATGTTGCCCCGCACCTTCCTGCCTTTAGCTTTGAGACACCTTCATTCATCACGTCATAACACCATATATAGCCTATCATAAGATTGTCATACACATGACGTAGTTTGACGTAACATGTAATGACAGTTTCTGAACGTCACATCGTTTAAGCCAGACTTAAACAAGCCAGACTTTAAGCCAGACTTAAACAACGCTGTGTGGGTCAGGGGACTATCTTTAAGGACCTGGGAGAGAAAACATGTCTCCTTGTCACCCTGGGTGTCTCAATATCCCCCTGCTCAGACATCAATCAGACCTGGCCAAGGAGACAGCGGGCTGCATCTCAATAACCTCTAGTGGCTTCCTCCTCTAGGCTGCATCTCAATAACCTCTAGTGGCTTCCTCCTCTAGGCTGCATCTCAATAACCTCTAGTGGCTTCCTCCTCTAGGCTGCATCTCAATAACCTCTAGTGGCTTCCTCCTCTAGGCTGCATCTCAATAACCTCTAGTGGCTTCCTCCTCTAGGCTGCATCTCAATAACCTCTAGTGGCTTCCTCCTCTAGGCTGCATCTCAATAACCTCTAGTGGCTTCCTCCTCTAGGCTGCATCTCAATAACCTCTAGTGGCTTCCTCCTCTCGGCTGCATCTCAATAACCTCTAGTGGCTTCCTCCTCTAGGCTGCATCTCAATAACCTCTAGTGGCTTCCTCCTCTAGGCTGCATCTCAATAACCTCTAGTGGCTTCCTCCTCTAGGCTGCATCTCAATAACCTCTAGTGGCTTCCTCCTCTAGGCTGCATCTCAATAACCTCTAGTGGCTTCCTCCTCTAGGCTGCATCTCAATAACCTCTAGTGGCTTCCTCCTCTAGGCTGCATCTCAATAACCTCTAGTGGCTTCCTCCTCTAGGCTGCATCTCAATAACCTCTAGTGGCTTCCTCCTCTCGGCTGCATCTCAATAACCTCTAGTGGCTTCCTCCTCTAGGCTGCATCTCAATAACCTCTAGTGGCTTCCTCCTCTAGGCTGCATCTCAATAACCTCTAGTGGCTTCCTCCTCTAGGCTGCATCTCAATAACCTCTAGTGGCTTCCTCCTCTAGGCTGCATCTCAATAACCTCTAGTGGCTTCCTCCTCTCGACTGCATCTCAATAACCTCTAGTGGCTTCCTCCTCTAGGCTGCATCTCAATAACCTCTAGTGGCTTCCTCCTCTAGGCTGCATCTCAATAACCTCTAGTGGCTTCCTCCTCTAGGCTGCATCTCAATAACCTCTAGTGGCTTCCTCCTCTAGGCTGCATCTCAATAACCTCTAGTGGCTTCCTCCTCTAGGCTGCATCTCAATAACCTCTAGTGGCTTCCTCCTCTCGGCTGTATCTCAATAACTTCTACCTTTCAAATGTCAGATTTGAGTAATTTAGCTGACGCTGTAATCCAGAGCGATTTACAGGAGCAATTAGGGTTAAGTGCCTTGCTCAACGGCACATCGGCCAGTTTTTCACCTAGTCGGCTCAGGGGGTTTGAACCGGCAACCTTTTGGTTACGGGCCTAACACTCTTAACCGCTAAGCTTCCTCCCCTCAGCTGTATCTCAATACCTATGGTGACTTCCTCCCTGACTACCAGCTACCTAGCTACCTGTGACCAATAATTTCCAATGGAAGGATGAGACACTAGGAGACACACAGCGACTTAACGGCCGAGTTGACATTTTTTGTAAATATCAGCGAGGCAACAGCCAATCAGGGCAGAGGACAGCTCTCACTTTGACATAAAGGCCAAAGACCAAACTCCCATCATGCATGCTGTTTGGAAGATAGACCCACGATGGATGATGTCAGAGACTTGGTAGCTAGCTTCATGGCCAAGTCTGAACAGCAGAATACTACCTTCCTCCCCTCTCTGTCTGTCTCTCTCTCTCTCCCTCCTTCCTACCTTCCTTCCTCCCCTCTGTCTGTCTCTCTCTCTCTCTCTCACTCTCTCTCTCCCTCTCCCTCTGCCTGTCTCTCTCTCTCTCTCACTCTCTCTCTCTCTCTCCCTCCCTTCCTTCCTCCCCCCTCTGCCTGTCTCTCTCTCTCTCTCTCACTCTCTCCCTTCCTTCCTTCCTCCCCCCTCTGCCTGTCTCTCTCTCTCTCTCTCTCTCTCTCTCTCTCTCCCTCCTTCCTACCTTCCTTCCTCCCCCCTCTGTCTGTCTCTCTCTCTCCCTCCTTCCTACCTTCCTTCCTCCCCCCTGTCTGTCTCTCTCTCTCTCCCTCCTTTCTACCTTCCTTCCTCCCCCCTCTGTCTGTCTCTCTCTCTCCCTCCTTTCTACCTTCCTTCCTCCCCCCTCTGTCTGTCTCTCTCTCCCTCCTTCCTACCTTCCTTCCTCCCCCTCTGTCTGTCTCTCTCTCTCTCCCTCCTTCCTACCTTCCTTCCTCCCCCCTCTGTCTGTCTCTCTCTCTCTCTCCCTCCTTTCTACCTTCCTTCCTCCTCCTCTGTCTGTCTCTCTCTCCCTCCTTCCTACCTTCCTTCCTCCCCCTCTGTCTCTCTCTCTCTCTCCCTCCTTCCTACCTTCCATCCTCCCCCCTCTGTCTGTCTCTCTCTCTCCCTCCTTCCTACCTTCCTTCCTCCCCCCTCTGTCTGTCTCTTTCTCTCTCTCCCTCCTTCCTCCCCCCTCTGTCTGTCTCTCTCTCTCTCCCTCCTTCCTACCTTCCTTCCTCCCCCCCTCTGCCTGTCTCTCTCTCTCTCCCTCCTTCCTTACCTTCCTCACCCGCTTCAGCCTCCTCCAGCTCAGCTTTCTTCAGTCTTTCCTGCATCACCACACGTTTAGCCAGATCCGCAAAGCCCCGACGTCGGGGGGCTGGAGAGGACGAGGGGGCTAGAGAGGTGGAGGGGGCCGCAGAGCCCCAACGGCGGGGGGCAGGAGAGGTGGATGGGGTAGAGGTAGAGGGAGATGGGGTGGAGGTGGCGGCAGTGGGTGAATGAAAGGATGATTTTGGGGTGATGGGGAGAGGAGAAGAAGGAGAGGAAGTGGATGAAGGGACGGAGTGAGGAGGAGAGGAAGTGGGGGGAGGAGGTGAACGAGAGACTGACGATGGGATGAATTTGGGGGAGTCTGAGGGAGTCGAGGTGAGGGAGGGTTGGGAGGCAGGGGGGAGGGGGTTAGGGGAGGGAGGTGAGGCAGTGTCCAGGGTAGAGGGAGACCCCTGTGGGATGAGGGGGGTGGAAGGGGGGAGGGGGGAGGGAGGAGTGGGGAGATCCACGTCCATCTCACCTGTAACAACACAAGAGAAGATAAGATGTTAAAATGATGTTGTAATCATTACAGGACATGGACAGATGATGTTGTAATCATTACAGGACATGGACAGATGTTGTTGTAGTCATTACAGGACATGGACAGATGATGTTGTAATCATTACAGGACATGGACAGATGATGTTGTAGTCATTACAGGACATGGACAGATGATGTTGTAGTCATTACAGGACATGGACAGATGATGTTGTAATCATTACAGGACATGGACAGATGTTGTTGTAGTCATTACAGGACATGGACAGCTGATGTTGTAGTCATTACAGGACATGGACAGATGATGTTGTAATCATTACAGGACATGGACAGATGATGTTGTAGTCATTACAGGACATGGACAGATGAGGTTGTAATCATTACAGGACATGGACAGATTATGTTGTAGTCATTACAGGACATGGACAGATGATGTTGTAATCATTACAGGACATGGACAGATGTTGTTGTAGTCATTACAGGATACTGACAGATGTTGTTGTAGTCATTACAGGACATGGACAGATGATGTTGTAATCATTACAGGACATGGACAGATGTTGTTGTAGTCATTACAGGATATGGACAGATGTTGTTGTAGTCATTACAGGACATGGACAGATGATGTTGTAATCATTACAGGACATGGACAGATGTTGTTGTAGTCATTACAGGACATGGACAGATGTTGTTGTAGTCATTACAGGACATGGACAGATGTTGTTGTAGTCATTACAGGACATGGACAGATGTTGTTGTAGTCATTACAGGACATGGACAGATGTTGTTGTAGTCATTACAGGACATGGACAGATGATGTTGTAGTCATTACAGGACATGGACAGATAATGTTGTAGTCATTACAGGACATGGACAGATGATGTTGTAATCATTACAGGACATGGACAGATGATGTTGTAATCATTACAGGACATGGACAGATGTTGTTGTAGTCATTACAGGATACTGACAGATGTTGTTGTAGTCATTACAGGACATGGACAGATGATGTTGTAATCATTACAGGACATGGGCAGATGTTGTTGTAGTCATTACAGGATATGGACAGATGTTGTTGTAGTCATTACAGGACATGGACAGATGATGTTGTAATCATTACAGGACATGGACAGATGTTGTTGTAGTCATTACAGGACATGGACAGATGTTGTTGTAGTCATTACAGGACATGGACATATGATGTTGTAATCATTACAGGACATGGACAGATGATGTTGTAGTCATTACAGGACATGGACAGATGATGTTGTAATCATTACAGGACATGGACAGATGTTGTTGTAGTCATTACAGGATATGGACAGATGCTGTTGTAGTCATTACAGGACATGGACAGATGATGTTGTAGTCATTACAGGACATGGACAGATGATGTTGTAGTCATTACAGGACATGGACAGATGATGTTGTAGTCATTACAGGACATGGACAGATGATGTTGTAGTCATTACAGGATATGGACAGATGTTGTTGTAGTCATTACAGGATATGGACAGATTATGTTGTAATCATTACAGGACATGGACAGATGATGTTGTAGTCATTACAGGATGATGTTGTAGTCATTACAGGATATGGACAGATGTTGTTGTAGTCATTACAGGATATGGACAGATGCTGTTGTAATCATTACAGGACACGGAAAGGAAAGTAAAGTTCAAAATCTTCCTGCTGTGCTACAGATGCCGTATCTTAATTTGATCATCCTGTTGTTGCAGGACTTGTTCTGCATAGCAATGCAAACAGGTAGTGTATTCAAGGTTTAAAAACACTTCTAAAGTTTGTAATTTCCACTTAAAATTCAGGGGAGGGTTTGGCAGGAGGGCTTTCCTTGGCTCATCGCGCTCTAGCGAATCCTTGTGGCGGGCCGGGGCCTACAAGCTGACTTCAGTGGTCAGTCCAACAGTGTATCCACAGACACATTGGTGCGGCTGGCTTCCGGGTTAAGCGAGCAGTGTGGCTTGGCGGGTCATATTTTGTCTTGAACTTTGCGTCTCCCGAGGCCGTTGGGGAGTTGCAGCGATGAAACACGATCGTTACTAAAAAATACAAATATAAAAATGCCCATTAATTATAATCCACATAACAATTCACATCTTCCTGTTGCTGCAGGAATATTTGCCTGCTGTGTGAAACTGGCTCAAATGAAGATACGGCATCTGTATAATGCATTCATCATTCTAATGCAGCAACTCTTTCAGCCTACATGAGGTAGATCTGATATCGTCAAGTAGAATATGGAAGGATGGGAATTTACCTTTGGCAACATCGTAAACACATCATGAGAGACAACGTGATGATAACAAGCGTTGATTCTGCATGACCTAACAATGGCTGCCCACTGGAATGCTCGAGGACCTGTCGACTGTTAGTCTCTCATTCAGCTAGTAGACCTGTCGACTGTTAGAATCTCATACAGCTAGTAGACCAACCGACTGTTAGTCTCTCATACAGCTAGTAGACCTGTCGACTGTTAGCTGCTCATACAGCTAGTAGACCTGTCGACTGTTAGCTTCTCATACCGCTAGTAGACCTGTCGACTGTTAGTCTCTCATACAGCTAGTAGACCTGTCGACTGTTAGCTTCTCATACAGCTAGTAGACCTGTCGACTGTTAGCTTCTCATACAGCTAGAAGACCAATCGACTGTTAGTCTCTCATACAGCTAGTAGACCTGTCGACTGTTAGTTTATCATACAGCTAGTAGACCTGTCGACTGTTAGTCTCTCATACAGCTAGTAGACCTGTCGACTGTTAGTTTATCATACAGCTAGTAGACCTGTCGACTGTTAGTCTCTCATACAGCTAGTAGACCTGTCGACTGTTAGTCTCTCATACAGCTAGTAGACCTGTCGACTGTTAGTTTATCATACAGCTAGTAGACCTGTCGACTGTTAGCTTCTCATACAGCTAGTAGACCTGTCGACTGTTAGTCTCTCATACAGCTAGTAGACCTGTCGACTGTTAGTTTATCATACAGCTAGTAGACCTGTCGACTGTTAGTCTCTCATACAGCTAGTAGACCTGTCGACTGTTAGCTTCTCATACAGCTAGTAGACCTGTCGACTGTTAGCTTCTCATACAGCTAGTAGACCTGTCGACTGTTAGCTTCTCATACAGCTAGTAGACCTGTCGACAGTTAGTCTCTCATACAGCTAGTAGACCTGTTGACTGTTAGTTTATCATACAGCTAGTAGACCTGTCGACTGTTAGTCTCTCATACAGCTAGTAGACCTGTCGACTGTTAGCTTCTCATACAGCTAGTAGACCTGTCGACTGTTAGTTTATCATACAGCTAGTAGACCTGTCGACTGTTAGCTTCTCATACAGCTAGTAGACCTGTCGACTGTTAGTCTCTCATACAGCTAGTAGACCTGTCGACTGTTAGTTTATCATACAGCTAGTAGACCTGTCGACTGTTAGTCTCTCATACAGCTAGTAGACCTGTCGACTGTTAGCTTCTCATACAGCTAGTAGACCTGTCGACTGTTAGCTTCTCATACAGCTAGAAGACCAATCGACTGTTAGTCTCTCATACAGCTAGTAGACCTGTCGACTGTTAGTTTATCATACAGCTAGTAGACCTGTCGACTGTTAGTCTCTCATACAGCTAGTAGACCTGTCGACTGTTAGTCTCTCATACAGCTAGTAGACCTGTCGACTGTAGTCTTTCATACAGCTAGTAGACCTGTCGACTGTTAGTTTATCATACAGCTAGTAGACCTGTCGAATGTTAGCTTCTCAAACAGCTAGTAGACCTGTCGACTGTTAGTTTATCATACAGCTAGTAGACCTGTCGACTGTTAGCTTCTCATACAGCTAGTAGACCTGTCGACTGTTAGTCTCTCATACAGCTAGTAGACCTGTCGACTGCTAGCTTCTCATACAGCTAGTAGACCTGTCGACTGTTAGTCTCTCATACAGCTAGTAGACCGGTCGACTGTTAGCTTATCATACAGCTAGTAGACCTGTCGACTGTTAGTTTCTCATACAGCTAGTAGACTTGTCGACTGTTCGCTTCTCATACAGCTAGTAGACCTGTCGACTGTTAGCTTCTCATACAGCTAGTAGACCTGTCGACTGTTAGTTTATCATACAGCTAGTAGACCTGTCGACTGTTAGCTTCTCATACAGCTAGTAGACCTGTCGACTGTTAGTCTCTCATACAGCTAGTAGACCTGTCGACTGTTAGTTTATCATACAGCTAGTAGACCTGTCGACTGTTAGTCTCTCATACAGCTAGTAGACCTGTCGACTGTTAGTCTCTCATACAGCTAGTAGACCTGTCGACTGTTAGCTTCTCATACAGCTAGTAGACCTGTCGACTGTTAGCTTCTCATACAGCTAGTAGACCTGTCGACTGTTAGTCTCTCATACAGCTAGTAGACCTGTCGACTGTTAGTCTCTCATACAGCTAGTAGACCTGTCGACTGTTAGTCTCTCATACAGCTAGTAGACCTGTCGACTGTTAGTCTCTCATACAGCTAGTAGACCTGTCGACTGTTATTCTCTCATACAGCTAGTAGACCTGTCGAATGTTAGTTTATCATACAGCTAGTAGACCTCTCGACTGTTAGCTTCTCATACAGCTAGTAGACCTGTCGACAATTAGTCTCTCATACAGCTAGTAGACCTGTCGACTGTTAGTCTCTCATACAGCTAGTAGACCTGTCGACTGTTAGTCTCTCATACAGCTAGTAGACATGTCGACTGTTAGTTTCTCATACAGCTAGTAGACCTGTCGACTGTTAGTTTCTCATACAGCTAGTAGACCTGTCGACTGTTAGCTTCTCATACAGCTAGTAGACCTGTCGACTGTTAGTCTGTCATACAGCTAGTAGACCTGTCGACTGTTAGCTTCTCATACAGCTAGTAGACCTGTCGACTGTTAGCTTCTCATACAGCTAGAAGACCTGTCGACTGTTAGTCTCTCATACAGCTAGTAGACCTGTCGACTGTTAGTCTCTCATACAGCTAGTAGACCTGTCGACTGTTAGCTTCTCATACAGCTAGTAGACCTGTCGACTGTTAGTCTCTCATACAGCTAGTAGACCTGTCGACTGTTAGTTTATCATACAGCTAGTAGACCTGTCGACTGTTAGTCTCACATACAGCTAGTAGACCTGTCGACTGTTAGCTTCTCATACAGCTAGTAGACCTGTCGACTGTTAGTCTCTCAAACAGCTAGTAGACCTGTCGACTGTTAGCTTCTCATACAGCTAGTAGACCTGTCGACTGTTAGTCTCTCATACAGCAGATAGACCTGTCGACTGTTAGCTTCTCATACAGCTAGTAGACCTGTCGACTGTTAGCTTCTCATACAGCTAGTAGACCTGTCGACTGTTAGTCTCTCATACAGCTAGTAGACCTGTCGACTGTTAGTCTCTCATACAGCTAGTAGACCTGTCGACTGTTAGCTTCTCATACAGCTAGTAGACCTGTCGACTGTTAGCTTCTCATACAGCTAGTAGACCTGTCGACTGTTAGCTTCTCATACAGCTAGTAGACCTGTCGACTGTTAGCTTCTCATACAGCTAGTAGACCTGTCGACTGTTAGTCTCTCATACAGCTAGTAGACCTGTCGACAGTTAGTCTCTCATACAGCTAGTAGACCTGTCGACTGTTAGTCTCTCATACAGCTAGTAGACCTGTCGACTGTTAGTCTCTCATACAGCTAGTAGACCTGTCGACTGTTAGTCTCTCATACAGCTAGTAGACCTGTCGAATGTTAGTTTCTCATACAGCTAGTAGACCTGTCGACTGTTAGCTTCTCATACAGCTAGTAGACCTGTCGACTGTTAGCTTCTCATACAGCTAGTAGACCTGTCGACTGTTAGTCTCTCATACAGCTAGTAGACCTGTCGACTGTTAGCTTCTCATACAGCTAGTAGACCTGTCGACTGTTAGCTTCTCATACAGCTAGTAGACCTGTCGACTGTTAGAATCTCATACAGCTAGTAGACCTGTCAACTGTTAGCTTCTCATACAGCTAGTAGACCTGTCGACTGTTAGTCTCTCAAACAGCTATGTTTTTAGGGACCGCTTTTTATTGTTTTGTTTAATCAAAGAGTTAAAACAAACTATAGGCTACACAAGTAACATTCTAGCAATCGGATTAGGCTACAGCTGCTGCCGCAAACAATGAATAGGCTAACTCACCTGCCTGCGCAGGACATCGGGGATTTCCTATGGCTCTTCTGACATTCAAGTACTCCAGTCACCAAGTACTCCCAACTCTACTAAAGACAACAGTAGTAACGTTCCATTAACTCGTCCTGTGATGTTGTTGTTGTAGACATTTACTAAGTTGGCATAGAAACTAGATGCGACAATTTCCTGCCACAGTGTGTTTCCATTGAACTATCTTGTGTCGATAAAAACAGCTGGACGTGTTGACGTACAGCATTTATAGAGATACGGCCTCTGCAGAAGTCAGGGCATTAATACTCCTTATGTTGAGCAGAGCTGTTGAGCAGAGCTGTTGAGCAGAGCTGTTGCTGTTGAGCAGAGCTGTTGCTGTTGAGCAGAGCTGTTGCTGTTGAGCAGAGCTGTTGAGCAGAGCTGTTGCTGTTGAGCAGAGCTGTTGAGCAGAGCTGTTGCTGTTGAGCAGAGCTGTTGAGCAGAGCTGTTGCTGTTGAGCAGAGCTGTTGCTGTTGAGCAGAGCTGTTGCTGTTGAGCAGAGCTGTTGAGCAGAGCTGTTGAACAGAGCTGTTGAGCAGAGCTGTTGAACAGAGCTGTTGAGTGAGCTGTTGAGCAGAGCCGTTGTGAAGGAAGTTGTCAAGGAAACGAGTTTGTGTTTATAAAGGACCTCCCGCCCTCACCTACTGTCAACTAATCATTTCAATGTGGAGCTAACTGAAGCTGGCTAACTGAAGCTGGCTAGCTTTATTAAACCCTGAGTAGATCTAGCTGGCTAACTGAAGCTGGCTAGCTTTATTAAACCATGAGTAGATCTGGCTGGCTAACTGAAGCTGGCTAACTGAAGCTGGTTAACTGAAGCTGGCTAGCTTTATAAACCCCTGAGTAGATCTAGCTGGCTAACTGAAGCTGGCTAACTGAAGCTGGTTAACTGAAGCGTGCTAACTGAAGCTGGCTAGCTTTATTAAACCCTGTGTAGACCTAGCTGGCTAACTGAAACTGACTAACTGAAGCTGTCTTACTGAAGCTGGCTCGCTTTATTAAACCCTGAGTAGATCTAGCTGGTTAACTGAAGCTGGCTACCTGAAGCTGGCTAGCTTGATAAAACCCTGAGTAGATCTAGATGGATAACTGAAGCTGGCTAACTGAAGCTGGCTAGCTTGATAAAACCCTGACTAGATCTAGCTGGCTAGTATATCCTACAGGGGGTTTCTAACCTCTACTAGGGGACCCTCCTTTATTTGAACTGATCCAGAAATAGCACACCTGATTCAACAAGTCCACCAATTATCAAGCCCTTGACTAGATGGATATTGAGCTGGTTCAGGACTATTAAAAAGCATGAACTGGTGCTCGCCCCAACAATGTTAGTGGAGGGGATGGCTAACGGAGAGTAAACTGTCTATAAAAGACAGAGAGAAAGTCCCATTCCCAAATGAATAGGTAAACCTGATAATGTCTTGGTCTAGTTCAGGGCTACAACTACATGGGGTACGTCTGGGGTCCAGGAGAGGTTTGAGAACCACGGTCTTAGATATCTGATCATCTAACAAAGTCTCTTATGTCATCTTCAAACACTGGGAACTCTGCACCAATAACAGGAAGGAAGCTAGGCCCTACATTTACCACCCCGCACCCAACCCACCCTGGGCCAGTGGACTGTCGTGACGTTGTATTAGTTAATGTGACGACTGTTGCTCATCGAATTATTAACTGTTTATAATTGCGTGATTAAATGAATCAAGCAATGAATCAAGCAATTATTAACTCATTAACCTGGAGCACCATGGGAAAATTAGTTTTATTGAGTTTCTATTTCCCAAATTAACTCAAAGAATATCAGAATATCGATTTTACAACAGTCGCTAATTAATCAATTTCCTCTACAGTCTCATTCTGAACGTCGCATTATCTGGGAATCTGCACGGACCCGGGTCCCACCAATGAGTTTACCACACCAATCTTAGTTGATTATTTATTTACTAGCAAGCTAAAATGATGATAAAAGATACACAAAACACAGTCTAGGCTATTGATTAGGACTTAGTATAACAGGCCAACACACTATGGCGCGTGTTACCCAAAATGGGGATTTAAAAGAGAGAGAATAAGAGAAAGCACATGAGAGACATATACATTTGGGTGCCTTTGTCAGCTATGCTTATTTTAACCCCTAGCCTTGCCCTGAACTGCCACTCTTATGGGTCAGAATATAATGATGTAATTACGTGTTGGAGGTCTCAGATGGGAAGCTCCGTGTGGGTCGTTTAGGCTTCTCAATGACGCTCTTCTCCGGCGCAACTCTCTGGTTGTCCTTACGATGTCAGTGTCCTTTTTGGCTTAGTGGTCTGATTTCTCCCCCTTGATCTGAAAGGGGTCTTCTGAGGACAGACAGCTCTGTAGCTCAGAGCTCACAGCGTAGGAATGAAACAGCGTAGATACCACGATTCGATGAAGAGTGGAGGCTAGGTGGTTCGGCTTGAATTCACCCACTTAGACACAGCTACTCATCCGTAGCTTGGGTAGAAAAAGATTTCTTTGTCTTCAACCTTGTGTTGCGTTTTGGGGTTCGTTGACTTTGTTAGACCTTGGCTGCAGCCTGGGGTCACTTTAGTCTATCTGTTCATTCTTCACTCCCATGTCTTATACCTTCGGGTCAGAAGTGGGCGTAACCGCCTTTAGGGCAATTCTCTGGGCGTACCAAGTTAAGAGACAAGGCCTAGATTTGACTCAATTCCAATTTTAGACAACTAACTTCACATTTCATCTTCACCAAAACATTCTCTTTGATTTGGACATTTTCCACACAATGTACAATGTATAAACATCAGGCATATACTGGGAAAACTCTTAAAGGTACAATTTTTCATAATAACGTAATTTGTTAACCTTTAATAACAAAACAAAAATTGCATACATTTTCATATTCCATCTATCGTCATGACCACCATTGTGGCTGACAGAAACCATTGTTCCAAAGTCCCTTTATTGCATGTTTAATGTTCTGAGAAAAGTTCTCCATTGTGAGGACAAAGGAATTTTGTCTTTGGCCTAAGATTTATCATGGGCGTGAGGGGTCATAAAACCCCCACATCTTCAGACCCCTAGATCTCTCCTCCTCTGTTGGGGGTGAGAGATAATCTGTAGGTTTGTGGTCTCCTGTAACCTGACCTGATCAGGACAGTCATGACAGGACTAACCCACCCTGGGCCAGTGGACCAACCCACCCTGGGCCAGTGGACCAACCCACCCTGGGCCAGTGGACCAACCCAACCTGGGCCAGTGGATCAACCCACCCTGGGCCAGTGGACCAACCCACCCTGGGCCAGTGGATCAACCCACCCTGGTCCAGTGGACCAACCCACCCTGGGCCAGTGGACCAACTCACCCTAGGCCAGTGGACCAACCCACCCTGGACCAGTGGACCAACCCACCCTGGGCCAGTGGACTAACCCACCCTGGGCCAGTGGACCAACCCACCCTGGGCCAGTGGACCAACCCACCCTGGGCCAGTGGACCAACCCACCCTGGGCCAGTGGACTAACCCACCCTGGGCCAGTGGACCAACCCACCCTGGACCAGTGGACCAACCCACCCTGGGCCAGAGGACTAACCCACCCTGGGCCAGTGGACCAACCCACCCTGGGCCAGTGGACTAACCCTACCCACCCTGGGCCAGTGGACCAACCCACCCTGGGCCAGTGGACCAACCTACCCTGGGCCAGTGGACCAGTGGACTAACTCACCCTGGGCCAGTGGACCAACCCACCCTGGGCCAGTGGACTAACCCACCCTGGGCCAGTGGACCAACCCACCCTGGGCTAGTGGACTAACCCACCCTGGGCCAGTGGACCAGTGGACTAACCCACCCTGGGCCAGTGGGCCAACCCACCCTGGGCCAGTGGACAAGTGGACCACCACACCCTGGGCCAGTGGACCAACCCACCCTGGGCCAGTGGGCCAACCTACCCCTACCCTACCCTGGGCCAGTGGACCAACCCACCCTGGGCCAGAGGACCAACCTACCCTACTCACCCTGGGCCAGTGGACCAACCCACCCTGGGCCAGTGGGTCAGTGGACCAACCCACCCTGGGCCAGTGGGCCAACCCACCCTGGGCCAATGGACCAACCCCCCCCCCCCCCCCCTCCCTATCCTTGCCTAAAATATGACCCCTCCCTGTCAGAGAAGGAGCTGCAGTGACACACAGACAGGCCCCCAAACTGTCCCCAGTTTAGAATATGTTAACTTTGAGGTTTTAAAAATAAACCGTTACGAAATAAATGATCTAATTGTCAAAACAGCTGCTCTACAAATACGGGACTGACACAGAATAACATATCCTATACACAACTATTCAATAGAAAGCAATAGGCTATCGCAATGGAAAACGCTCCATACAGCCGGACTAAAACAAAACGTTTAGGCTACTTCGAATGTGTAATTGGAATTATTTTTGAAGTAGACTACATGTGTTTTTAGATTGGTAGCCTACCGCAAACATACGAAAATGAAACGCCTGCTGCGTTGTTACAACCTGCCTTAACTTCTGTCAATCTGGAATAGCGCAACGCGCGTCCGGTCAATCTTGTCAGCCCATGCCACCTAAATTAAGCTTTTTCAAACAAGTAGCCTAAAGGAAAAGTGACTTACTCATGGTCCGAACGAACAGTTTTACTCAAGACATAAAATGAAGTAGACTTCTTCTCAGGTCAAAAGTTTGGATAGAAGTCTTCGCAGCGGATCCATGTCACTCTCGACAGCCTACGTCGCGAAAGAAGAGACGGGAGCTCCGACAGTTGAGTCTTGACGTGCTTTCATTGGCCAAGGTGCATAAAGATAGCGCCCTCATGTACTTACCACAAATCAGGGCCGGTATAATGTAGGGGCTTACCGGGGTGGAAGCCCCTGGGGCCCCAAGGCCTGTGGTATGCCCCAAAAGGCAGCAAAAATAAAAATGAAATATATACAGTATATATTATGTATGTAGCATATGTACACTACCGGTCAAAAGTTTTAGAACACCTACTCATTCAAGGGTTTTTCTTTATTTTTACTATTTTCTACATTGTAGAATAATGGTGAACACATCAAAACTATTAAATAACACATCAAATCAAATGTATTTATAAAGCCCTTCTTACATCAGTCGATATCTCAAAGTGCTGTACAGAAACCCAGCCTAAAACACCAAACAGCAAGTAATGCAGGTGTAGAAGCACGGTGGCTAGGAAAAACTCCCTAGAAAGGCCAAAACCTAGGAAGAAACCTAGAGAGGAACCAGGCTATGAGGGGTGGCCAGTCCTCTTCTGGCTGTGCCAGAACATGCTGTAACAGGCTGTAACAGAACATGGCCAAGATTTTCAAATGTTCATAGATGACCAGCAGGGTCAAATAATAAAAAACTGGAGCAGCAGCACGGCCAGGTGGACTGGGGACAGCAAGGACTCCTCAGACCAGGTAGTCCTGAGGCATGGTCCTAGGGCTCAGGTCATCCGAGAGAGACAGAGAAAAAAAAAGAAAGAAAGAATTAGAGAGAGCATATTTAAATTCACACAAGGCACGGATAAGACAGGAGAAATACTCCAGATATAACAGACTGACCCTAGCCCCCCGACACATAAACTACTGCAGCATAGATACTGGAGGCTGAGACAGGAGGGGTCAGGAGACACCCATCTGAAGATACCCCAGGACAGGGCCAAACAGGAAGGATATGGAATCATGTAGTAACCAAAAAAGTATTAACCTGTTAGGGCTAGGGGGCAGTATTGACACGGCCGGATAAAAAACGTACCCGATTTAATCTGGTTACTACTCCTGCCCAGTAACTAGAATATGCATATAATTATTGGCTTTGGATAGAAAACACCCTAAAGTTTCTAAAACTGTTTGAATGGTGTCTGTGAGTATAACAGAACTCATATGGCAGGCCAAAACCTGAGAAGATTCCATGCAGGAAGTGGCCTGTCTGACAAGTTGTGTTTCATCTTGGCTCTTTTTATTGAAGACTGAGGATCTTTGCTATAACGTGACACTTCCTACGGCTCCCATAGGCTCTCAGAGCCTGGGAAAAAGCTGAACGATATCGAGGCAGCCTCTGGCTGAAACACTTTATCGCGTTTGGCAAGTGGCCGATCAGAGTACTATGGGCTTAGGCGCGTGCCCGAGTCGACCCCATGCTTTATTTTCTTTCGTCTGTTTACCTAAACGCAGATTCCCGGTCGGAATATTATCGCTTTTTTATGAGAAAAATGGCATAAAAATTGATTTTAAACAGCGGTTGACATGCTTCGAAGTACGGTAATGGAATATTTAGAATTTTTTTGTCACGAATTGCGCCATGCTCGTCACCCTTATTTACCCTTTCGGATAGTGTCTTGAACGCAGGAACAAAACGCCGCTATTTGGATATAACTATGGATTATTTTGAACCAAACCAACATTTGTTATTGAAGTAGAAGTCCTGGGAGTGCATTCTGACGAAGACAGCAAAGGTAATAACATTTTTCTTATAGTAAATCTGACTTTGGTGAGTGCTAAACTTGCTGGGTGTCTAAATAGCTAGCCCTGTGATGCCGGGCTATCTACTGAGAATATTGCAAAATGTGCTTTCACCGAAAAGCTATTTTAAAATCGGACATATCGAGTGCATAGAGGAGTTCTGTATCTATAATTCTTTAAATAATTGTTATGCTTTTTGTGAACGTTTATCGTGAGTAATTTAGTAAATTCACCGGCAGTGTTCGGTGGGAATGCTAGTCACATGCTAATGTAAAAAGCTGGTTTTTGATATAAATATGAACTTGATTGAACAAAACATGCATGTATTGTATAACATAATGTCCTAGGGTTGTCATCTGATGAAGATCATCAAAGGTTAGTGCTACATTTAGCTGTGGTTTGGGTTTATGTGACATTATATGCTAGCTTGAAAAATGGGTGTCTGATTATTTCTGGCTGGGTACTCTGCAGACATAATCTAATGTTTTGCTTTCGTTGTAAAGCCTTTTTGAAATCGGACAGTGTGGTTAGATTAATGAGAGTCTTGTCTTTAAAATGGTGTAAAATAGTCATATGTTTGAAAAATTGAAGTTTTTGCATTTTTGAGGAATTTGAATAACGCGCCACGGGATTACACTGGCTGTTGCGTAGGTGGGATGATTTCGTCCCACATACCCTAGAGAGGTTAAACAAATCAAAATATATTTTATATTTGAGATTCTTCAAATAGCTACCCTTTGCCTTGATGACAGCTTTGCAAAATAAAATAAATACCGTATATATTACGTATGTAGTATATATATACACAAATGTTTTACTGCATCTGCCAGCCACAGAAGGACTCAAGAGCCCACTCTCAATGAGTGTAGGCAGCCGAATCATCAGATGGGGGAGGAGACGAGGTAGATGGCTCACGTTGGTAACTGGGTGATTAACATTATATTTTAAATGACTACCTCATCTCTGTACCCCACACATACAATTATCTGTAAGGTCCCTCAGTCGAGAAGTGAATTTCAAACGAAGATTCAACCACAAAGACCAGGGAGGTTTTCCAACGCCTCGCAAAGAAGGAGTATAGTATAATGATACTGTGTATTATGTATTAAACCCACCCAGTCGTTCTTCTGAACAGAGCTGCAGGACAGGAAGGAAACTGCTCAGGGACGTCACCATGAGGCCATTTGTCACGTTGGTATTAAGGATCGGGAGACAGGCGCAGGAATGCGTAATAAGAGTTTTTATTTCTCTACCCAAATGACATGTAAAGGCACGGGGACGAAGACCAAACAAACACTATACAAAACACAGGGTTGAGACCCAAACAAAAGAGTGAGGAGAACCTCTAATAAATAACACACACACACTATGATTAACCCACGGGACGAAACCCGTAATCATCTGCACTATATAAGCGGCACGAAAGCCAAAACAACATAACACAGGTACTCACGCGAACCAACAGACATTGGAACAATAATCAACAGGACAACGGTAAACAAAGGGCACACTTATACAGTTACTAATCAATGGGAATAGGGACCAGGTGTGCGTGATGACAGTTCCGGAGGGATCCGTGACATCATTGGTGATTTTAAAACAGTTACAGAGTTCAATGTCTGTGATTGGAGAAAACTGAGGATGGATCAACAACATTGTTGTGACTTCACAATAACGACCTAAATGATAGAGTGAAAAGAATATACAGAATATAAATATTCCAAAACATGCAGCTTGTATGCATCAAGGCATTAAAGTAATACTGAAGGAAAAGAACATGGCAAACAAATACACTTTTTGGCCCAAATGCAAAGCCTCATGTTTGGGGCAAATCCAACACATCACTGAGTAACTGCCTCCTTATTTTTTTGTTTGTTGGTGGCTGCATCGTGGTATGGGTATGCTTGTCATCAGCAAATACTGGGGAATTTTTCAGGATAAAAAAAATGGAATGGAGCTAAGAACAGACAAACTCCTAGAGGAAAACCTGCTTCAGTCTGCTTTACACCAGACACTGGGAGAGGAATTCAACTTTCAACAGGACAATAACCTACAACACAAGGCCAAGTGTTCCTGAGTGGCCAAGTTACAGTTTTGACTTAAATCTGCTTGAAAATCTATGGCAAGACTTGAATTTTGCTGTTTAGTCATGATCCCCAGCATCTTGACAGAACTAGAAGAATTTTGAAAAGAAAACTAGGCATAGGAATAACCCTTTTTGGTTCCATGTAGAACCCTCTGTAGAAAGGGTCCTACATGGAACCCAAAAGGGTTATACCTGGAATCAAAAAAGGTTCTACATCGAACCCAATATGGTTCTGCTATGGGGACAGCCAAAGAACTTAACCCTTTTTTCTAAGAGTGTATTTATCTAATCAAGGTATATTAGTATTTTATTGTCATTAATCTTTTAAAAAAATGTTTCGAATTTTTCTTCCACTTTGACATTACAGAGTATATTGTGTTGACAAAAATATTACAACTAAATAAGTGTTGATCCTACTTTGTAACACAATAAAATGTGAATAAATCCCAGAGGGGTGTATACTTTCTGTAAACTATGTTTAGTGGACTTTACCAGATAGATGTTGTTCTTTGGTTTTAACTTCTTATGGATGGTGGCAGTATTGAGTAGCTTGGATGACTGACGTGCCCAGAGTAAACTGCCTGCTACTCACTCCCAGGAACTAAGATATGCATATTATTTGGATAGAAAACACTCTGAAGTTTCTAAAACTGTTTGAATGATGTCTGTGAGTATAACAGAACTCATATGGCAGGCAAAAACCTGAGAAAAAATCCAAACAGGAAGTGGTCTGTAGGATTCAATTAATTCCCTATCCACACTACAGTGTCGGTGGGGTCATTTTGCACTTCCTAAGGCTTCCACTAGATGTCAACAGTCTTTAGAACCTTGTTTGAGGCTTCTACTGTAAAGTGGGGATGAATAAGAGCTCCTGGAGTCAGAACACTGCCAGCAGGGCATGAGCCTCAGGCATGCGCGCTCACGTGAGAGGTACCTCAGTTCCATAGCATTTTTTGAAGACAAAGGATTTCTCCGGTTGAAACTTTATTACGGATTTACGATAAAAACATCCTAAAGATTGATTCTATACATCGTTTGACATGTTTCTACGAACTGTAATGGACATTTTTTAGTTTTCGTCTGACCTGTGCGTCCTGAATTTGGATTTGTGAACTGAAGGCGCGAACAAAAAGGAGGTATTTGGACATAAAGGATGGACTTTATCGAACAAAACAAACATTTATTGTGGAACTGGGATTCCTGGGAGTGCATTCTGATGAAGATCATCAAAGGTAAGTGAATATTTATAATGCTATTTCTGACTATTGTTGACTCCAACATGGCGGATATATTGCTTGGCATGTTTTTGTGTCTGAGCGCCGTACTCAGATTATTGCTTTTTCGGTAAAGCTTTTTTGAAATCTGACACAGCGGTTGCATTAAGGAGAAGTTTATCTAAAGTTCCATGTATAACACTTGTATTTTCATGAACATTTATGATACATTTCTGTAAATTGATGTGGCTCTCTGCAAAATCACAGGATATTTTGGAGGCAAAAGATTACTGAACAAAACGCGCCAATGTAAACTGAGATTTTTGGATATAAATATGAACTTTATCGAACAAAACATACATGTATTGTGTAACATGAAGTCCTATGAGTGTCATCTGATGAAGATCATCAAAGGTTAGTGATTAATTTTCTCTCTATTTCTGCTTTTTGTGACTCCTCTCTTTCTCTGGAAAATGGCTGTGTTTTTGTGTGTGTAGGCGCTGACCTTACATAATCATATGTTTTGCTTTCGCCATAAAGCCTTTTTGAAATCAGACACTGTGGCTGGATTAACAAGATGTAAAGCTTTAAAATGGGATATAATAGTTGTATGTTTGAGGAATTTTAATTATGAGATTTTTGTTGTTTTGAATTTGCCGCCCTGCACTTTCACTGGCTGTCGTCATATCGATCCCGCTAATGGGATTCAAGCCATAAGAAGTTTTAACTGTGAAGATTAGGAAACACACAAATTCCACAAATTCCTGCCTTGGCAGCAGCTAATGGGGATCCTTAATAAAGACACACAAATACAAATTCCTGTCTTGGCAGCAGCTAATGGGGATCCCTAATAAAGACACACAAATACAAATTCCTGGCTTGGCAGCAGCTAATGGGGATCCCTAATAAACACACATAACATGTAAATAGAACACATTAAATATTCTGCTCAAAAAAATAAAGGGAACACTTAAACAACACATCCTAGATCTGAATGAAAGAAATAATCTTATTAAATACTTTTTTCTTTACATAGTTGAATGTGCTGACAACAAAATCACACAAAAATAATCAATGGTAATCCAATTTATCAACCCATGGAGGTCTGGATTTGGAGTCACACTCAAAATTAAAGTGGAAAACCACACTACAGGCTGATCCAACTTTGATGTAATGTCCTTAAAACAAGTCAAAATGAGGCTCAGTAGTGTGTGTGGCCTCCACGTGCCTGTATGACCTCCCTACAACGCCTGGGCATGCTCCTGATGAGGTGGCGGATGGTCTCCTGAGGGATCTCCTCCCAGACCTGGACTAAAGCATCCGCCAACTCCTGGACAGTCTGTGGTGCAACGTGGCGTTGGTGGATGGAGCGAGACATGATGTCCCAGATGTGCTCAATTAGATTCAGGTCTGGGGAACGGGCGGGCCGATCCATAGCATCAATGCCTTCCTCTTGCAGGAACTGCTGACACACTCCAGCCACATGAGGTCTAGCATTGTCTTGCATTAGGAGGAACCCAGGGCCAACCGCACCAGCATATGGTCTCACAAGGGGTCTGAGGATCTCATCTCGGTACCTAATGGCAGTCAGGCTACCTCTGGCGAGCACATGGAGGGCTGTGCGGCCCCCCAAAGAAATGCCACCCCACACCATGACTGACCCACCCCCAAACCGGTCATGGTGGAGGATGTTGCAGGCAGCAGAACGTTTTCCACGGCGTCTCCAGACTGTCACATCCGTCATGTGCTCAGTGTGAACCTGCTTTCATCTGTGAAGAGCACAGGGCGCCAGTGGCGAATTTGCCAATCTTGGTGCTCTCTGGCAAATGCCAAACATCCTGCACGGTGTTGGGCTGTAAGCACAACCCCCACCTGTGGACGTCGGGCCCTCATACCACCCTCATGGAGTCTGTTTCTGACCGTTTGAGCAGACACATGCACATTTGTGGCCTGCTGGAGGTCATTTTGCAGGGCTCTGGCAGTGCTCCTCCTGCTCCTCCTTACACAAAGGCGGAGGTAGCGGTCCTGCTGCTGGGTTGTTGTCCTCCTACGGCCTCCTCCACGTCTCCTGATGTACTGGCCTGTCTCCTGGTAGCGCCTCCATGCTCTGGACACTACGCTGACAGACACAGCAAACCTTCTTGCCACAGCTCGCATTGATGTGCCATCCTGGATGAGCTGCACTACCTGAGCCACTTGTGTGGGTTGTGGACTCTGTCTCATGCTACCACTAGAGTGAAAGCACCGCCAGCATTCAAAAGTGACCAAAACATCAGCCAGGAAGCATAGGAACTGAGAAGTGGTCTGTGGTCCCCACCTGCAGAACCACTCCTTTATTGGGGGTGTCTTGCTAATTGTCTATAATTTCCACCTGTTGTCTATCCTATTTGCACAACAGCATGTGACATTTATTGTCAATCAATGTTGCTTCCTAAGTGGACAGTTTGATTTCACAGAAGTGTGATTGACTTGGAGTTACATTGTGTTGTTTAAGTGTTCCCTTTATTTTTTTGAGCAGTGTATAAATAGAACACATGAACCTGTAAATAGAACACATTAAATGTAAATAGAACATATTAACCTGTAAATAGAACACATTAAATGTAAATAGAACATATTAACCTGTAAATAGAACACATGAACCTGTAAATAGAACACATTAAATGTAAATAGAACACATTAACCTGTAAATAGAACACATTAAATGTAAATAGAACACATGAACCTGTAAATAGAACACATTAAATGTAAATAGAACACATTAACCTGTAAATAGAACACATTAACCTGTAAATAGAACACATGAACCTGTAAATAGAACACATTAAATGTAAATAGAACATATTAACCTGTAAATAGAACACATGAACCTGTAAATAGAACACATTAACCTGTAAATAGAACACATTAACATGTAAATTGAACACATTAACCTGTAAATAGAACACATTAAATGTAAATAGAACACATGAACCTGTAAATAGAACATATTAAATGTAAATAGAACACATTAAATATAAATAGAACACATTAACCTGTAAATAGAACACATTAAATGTAAATAGAACACATTCACCTGTAAATAGAACACATTAACCTGTAAATAAAACACATTAAATATAAATAGAACACATTAACCTGTAAATAGAACACATTAAATGTAAATAGAACACATGAACCTGTAAATAGAACATATTAACCTGTAAATAGAACATATTAACCTGTAAATAGAACATATTAACCTGTAAAATAGAACACATTAAATGTAAATAGAACACATGAACCTGTAAATAGAACATATTAACCTGTAAATAGAACATATTAACCTGTAAATAGAACATATTAACCTGTAAATAGAACACATGATCCTGTAAATAGAACACATGAACCTGTAAAAGAACACAGTATGATGGTTACGTGTCCTTTGAGAATATGCAGTGTTGCTGCTTTAGGAATCCTCTGTACTTGTTGACGTTGGGGAAGTGGTTACGAGTGGTGCTGAAAAGACAGCGCCTGTCTCTGTTCTGGTCTGATTTACCAACGTGTGTCTGTGTATTTGTGTGTGTGTGTGTGTCTGTGTATTTGTGTGTTTGTGTGTGTGTGTGTATTTGTGTGTTTGTGCGTGTGTGTGCATCCCAAATGGAAACGTATTCCTTATACCTTGGTCAGAAGTAGTGCACTATATACTGAATAGGGTGCTGTTTGAGACGCAGCAGTACAGAGTGGTGTTGCTCCAGCCAGACCATTCAGCAGTTCAGACAACAGCTAAGGGGATCACCCCGACACTGTAAACAGGGACAGATTTATACAGAGCTATGGATGCAAGGACTGACCAGCCATCCAAATCACCGTTTCAACCATGTTTTTGAGGCTCTGCAGTGTTTGTTTGACAGTTGACTGTCTAGTCCAGGCAACACCTGGACAATCAATGGTCAAAACATCACTAGAAAATAGGAAACCCAGAAACTAGCAACTGTTCAAATATGTGGACATCCACAGTGCACGGACACGACACTGACAAACAGCAGACACGTCAAAGACACTCACACACACAGTCACACAGCAGACACACAACAGACACAAGACAGACACTCACACACACAGTAACATTGTGTTGATGTTTTGTGACAGCGGGGACCTGCAGGTGGTGGGCAGTGCCCACTGCGCTTACAGCACGTCCCAGAAGGCCATGGGAAAAGATGACTTCACCCTGATCCCCGAAGGAACCAACGGTATCGAGGAGAGAATGGGCTTCGTCTGGGACAAGGCTGTGGTGAGAGAGGGAGATGTGTGTGTGTGTGTGTGTGTGTGTGTGTGTGTGTGTGTGTGTGTGTGTGTGTGTGTACCCTGGTCTAAAGGTGTGTCTTCTCTCTCCTCTTCCTTCTCTCTCCTCCTCCTCCTCGTCCTCTCTCTCCTCCTCCTCCTCTTTGCTCTCTCCTCCTCCTCTCTCTCTCTCTCTCTGTCCTCTTCCTCCTTCTCCTCCCTCCTCCTCCTCCTCTTCGCTCCTCCTCCTCCTCCTCGCTCTCTCCTCCTCTCCTCCTCCTCCTCTCTTCTCTCAGGCCATGGGTAAGATGGATGAGAACCAGTTTGTGGCGGTGACCAGCACCAACGCAGCTAAGATCTTCAACCTGTACCCCCGGAAGGGACGCATCGCTGTGGGTTCTGACGCTGACATCGTTATCTGGGACCCAGACAGGACCAAAACAATCACTTCCAAACTGCAACAGTCGGTGAGGGAAGAGAGGAGGAGGGTAGGATAGAGGAGAGGGAGAGGAGGAAGGAGAGGGAGGGAGGAGGAGGAGGGAGGGAGGAGAGGGAGGGAGGGGAAGGAGAGAGGAGAGGGAGGGAGGGGAAGGGGAGGGAGGGGAGGGAGGGAGAGGAGGAGGGAGGGAGGGAGGGAGGGAGGGAGGAGGGAGGAGGAGGGAGGGAGGGAGGAGGAGGGAGGGAGGGAGGGAGGGAGGGAGGGAGGGAGGAGGAAGGGAGAGAGGAGGGGGAGGGAGGGGAGGGAAGGGAGGAGAGAAGGGAGAGAGGAGAGGGAGGGAGGGGAGGGAGAGAGAGGGAGGGAGGGAGGGGAGAGGGAGAGGAGGGAGAGGGAGGGAGAGGAGGGAGGGAGGAGGGAGGGAGGGAGGGAGGGAGGGAGGAGAGAGGAGAGGACGGGAGGGGAAGGGAGAGAGGAGAGGAGGGAGGGAGGGGAAGGGAGAGAGAGAGGGAGGGAGGGGAAGGGGGAGAGAGAGGGAGGGAGGGAGGGAGGGAGGGAGGGAGGGAGGGAGGGAGGGAGGGAGGGAGGGAGGGAGGGAGGAGGAGGAACTGGAACCAAGACATGATCAAAACCTTTAACTCCAAATTTCTACAAAAGACCAACTGAATCCTCTTCTACTGTCTACCCTTTATCTCCCTGCCTGCCTGCCTGCCTGCCTGCCCTCCCTCTATCCATTCCTCCTTTCCTCCCTCCCCCTCCCCTCTCCCACCAGGCTGTGGAGTATAACATCTTTGAGGGGATGGTTTGTCGGGGGGTCCTGTCGTCGTGGTGACCCAGGGGAGGGTGGTCTATGAGGAGGGGGAGGGGCTCCGCGTCCAGCAGGGTTCAGGACGCTTTATTCCCCGCCAAGCCTTCCCAGACTACGCCTACCAACGCATCAGGACCAGGAACAAGGTAACTACAGATCCCACAATGCAACACAAACCAGGAAGTGGCCCCACCCCCATCAGAAAACTTTCAGAACTTGTTTTGGTATTAGCTTCAAATTGGGTGAGTTTGACAGACAACTTTAAAGAGCAAATGGCCCTGAAAACAAACTTCTCCCTTTGAAAACAACCTATGTGGCATCGATATGAGTCAGAAATATTTATTCTACAGCCAAAATTGACTATAAAGTGTAAAATAGAACAATTTTGTTCATAAAGTTAGTCTCGTCCAAAACAGAGAGATGATAGAGTAGGAACAATGGTAGGTGACAGAATTAAGACTGCGCAACAGTTGTCCTTGGGTTGCCCAACAGTTGTCCTTGGGCTTTCCAACAGTTGTCCTTGGGCTGTCCAACAGTTGTCCTTGGGTTGCCCAACAGTTGTCCTTGGGCTTTCCAACAGTTGTCCTTGGGTTGTCCAACAGTTGTCCTTGGGTTGCCCAACAGTTGTCCTTGGGTTGTCCAACAGTTGTCCTTGGGTTGTCCAACAGTTGTCCTTGGGCTTTCCAACAGTTGTCCTTGGGCTGTCCAACAGTTGTCCTTGGGCTGTCCAACAGTTGTCCTTGGGTTGTCCAACAGTTGTCCTTGGGTTCGGCTTTTTTTCAATCCTATCCACATGCCGACAGCTGACAGCATCCTGTCAAGTAAGCAGCACAGCTGCACGGGATCTGATCGTAATGACCGTGGTAAATTTGGTTTGACTTTGGATATCCCTCTGTGGCTAGTTAGGGACCATCGGTAAATTACACAATGTACATGGGACAATATGTTAAACTTCCAATAGCTCCAAATTTCAATGACTTAAAAACCTCCAACTATAAACTGTAGAAATTCATATACAAATATTGAAAACATTTAATGAGAACTAGAAGGTGTGCAACATGAAAATATGGTCTCATTTACATTGGATAATTGATTGACGGTCCCTAACTAACCCCAGGGATAGGATATCCAAAGGTAAACCAATTTTGCTACGGTCCAAACCAGCATGCTGAAGCTAATTAGGGAAGGAATTTGGCTAGCTCTTTCCACATGCGAACACACATCACCCAAACAACACCCCGAAACCAACTCACGTTTGAATTCAGTCATGGTCGCTAACATTTCTTATTGACCCAAATCTAAAACGAGGCCAAATCAGGAAGTTCAGCTGCCCTTTAATGGAGAATCGAGACTGACTGACATACAAATCTCCTTGCATCATATTAACTACTATTTGTAGTCAGTCAGTCACAATTTACCCATAACACATCACGGTTTTGATGCTCCCGAACATTCATATTAATTATTAAATTAAATAATATAAAAATTGAAGTATAATATCCATTATATTTAGCTTGGGCTTCATGGGGTGAAATAGTGGTTATTTGTGACCTGCTAGTCTCTGCTGAGTCGCCAACAGATGTTCTGGTTGTCATGGGAAATGGAACTTCCAGCTTTTGGACGTTAACAAGGAGACAATCTATTTGAATTAACTCCTCCTCCACATTTACTGGATTGTTTGAACAGTGTAAAAGAGAACCTCCCCGGACAGTTTTTATTTGCTTCTGTTCAAGAGCCAGACAGGATGTAGTTTCAGGCGTTTCTTTCTGCTACGTTAGGTTAATGCCCTGACTCACGAGACCTAAGATAGTGGCACTACATATCCCATAATGCAACGCAACCAGGAAGTGGTGGATTGCAATATCAAGAGCATGAACGGGGCTAAGGTAGTGGCACTACATATACCATAATGCAACACAACAAGGAAGTGTTTTTTTTTCTTCTCCCCATTCTGGAACGTTCAATTGAACGGAAACTGAACGAACAGTTGGAAAACGGGGAGGGGTTCACCGCTACCCTTTAAATACGTCACTCAT
>NC_138294.1:1970000-2012500 GCF_965601325.2 Salmo salar
TAACAGGTCTGTGAGTTTATTAGAATCATACAGTGATGTGATTACATGGTGGTTTAGAGAGTAACAGGTCTGTGAGTTTATTAGAATCATACAGTGATGTGATTACATGGCGGTTTAGAGAGTAACAGGTCTGTGAGTTTATTAGAATCATACAGTGATGTGATTACATGGCGGTTTAGAGAGTAACAGGTATGTGAGTTTATTAGAATCATACAGTGATGTGATTACATGGAGAGTAACAGGTCTTTATGTGGAAACATTACAGCAACATCATCTGAACTCACATCACACATACGATATAACACTTGTTAACAAAACCTTTCAGGTCATTGATATAATACAATATTGGCTTACTTTACAATGTTTTGGTTGATTTGATTGGTTGAATGATTGATTTGCACACAACATTACATTTTACATTTTAGTCATTTAGCAGATGCTCTTATCCAGAGCAACTTACAGTAGTGAATGCATACATTTCATTTCATGCATTTAATTTGTTTTTTTTTATTATATATACTGGCCCCCCGTGGGAATTGAACCCACAACCCTGGCATTGCACACACCATGCTGGCGTTGCAAACACCATGCTCTACCAACTGAGCCACAGAGAAGGCCAACATGGCCACACAATCTGTTGTATATCAGACCTGCACTAAATACTATACTTTCTCTGTAACCCACAGATCATAATCAATAACATCATTATCTATATACTACTAACAACATCAGAACAATAATCTATATCATAATCAATATCATAACATTTATAATCAATAACATCATTATCTATATACTACTAACAACATCACAACAATAATCTACATCATAATCAATATCATAACATTTATAATCAATAACATCATTATACATTACTAACAACATCATAACACTAATCTACATCATAATCAATATCATAACATTTATAATCAATAACATCATTATACATTACTAACAACATCATAACACTAATCTACATCATAATCAATATCATAACATTTATAATCAATAACATCATTATCTATATACTACTAACAACATCATAACACTAATCTACATCATAATCAATATCATAACATTTATAATCAATAACATCATTATCTATATAATACTAACAACATCATAACAATAATCTACATCATAATCAATATCATAACATTTATAATCAATAACATCATTATATATTACTAACAACATCATAACACTAATCTACATCATAATCAATATCATAACATTTATAATCAATAACATCATTATCTATATACTACTAACAACATCAGAACAATAATCTACATCATAATCAATATCATAACATTTATAATCAATAACATCATGAGAGGTAAAAAAAAACACACAAGAACAACAAAACAAAACAACTTGTGAAAAATATAAAGGCCGAAATTCAACTCGATTACGTTTTGTAGAGTGATGTCAACAATGCTGCTTTTAAAGGAAATGTTCCCGCGTTCCTGGAGATAACAGTCATGTTAAACGCTGCAGATGTTGGCTCAGTCAAAAATTACCTTTAATTAACAAGCTCGCTACAACTTGCAATCGGATTGAATCCCGGCCAAAGAATAAACAGGTGATTATAATAACACATGGACTTCCTGACTTGATGGAAAGGAGACATCTATAAAGAATAAACAGGTGATTATAATAACACATGGACTTCCTGACTTGATGGAAAGGAGACATCTATAAAGAATAAACAGGTGATTATAATAACACATGGACTTCCTGACTTGATGGAAAGGAGACATCTATAAAGAATAAACAGGTGATTACATGGACTACCTAACTTGATGGAAAGGTGGCATCCTATGACGATGCCACGTTGAAAGTCACTGAGCTCTTCAGTAAGGACATTCTACTGTCAATGTTTGTCTATGGAGATTGCATGGCTGTCTGCTCGACTTTATACACCTGTCAGCGATGGGTGTGGCTAAAATAGCCAAATCCTCTAATTTGAATGGGTGTCCAGATGTAAATTGTGGATGTCCATTTTGTATAATATGTTACGATACGTTACAAATTCCAATTTGTTGTGGCTAACGTTAGCTAGGCTAGAGGTTAGGGTTAAAGTTAGGGGTAGGGTTAGGAGTTACACTGCCTTCAGAAATTATTCACACCCATGAATGTTTTCCACATTTTGTTGTGTTACTGCCTGAATTTAAAATGGATGATTAAATTGAGATTTTGTGTCACTGGTCTGCACACAAAACCCAATAATGTCAAAGATACATTTTGTTTTTAGAGATTTTTATAAATTAATAAAAAATGGAAAAGCTGAAATATCTTGAGCCAATAAGTCAATAAGCCCTTTGTTATGACAAGCCTAAATAGGTTCAGGAGTAAAAATGTGCTTAACAAGTCACATAATAAGTTGCATGGACTCACTCTGTGTTCATTAATAGTGGTTAACATGATTTTGAATGACTACCTCATCCCTGTACCACACACATACAACTATCTGTAAGGACCCTCAATCAAGTAGTGAATTTCAAACACAGATTCAACCACTAAGACCAGGGAGGTTTTTCAATGCCTCGTAAAGAAGAACACCGATTGCTAGATGTGTAAAAAAAATGCAAAAAGCTGACACTGAATATTGCTTTGAGCATGGTCAAATGATTAATTAGGTGAGGTGGTTGCCATATTACAGTTAAAAACAATTGGCAGCAGTAATCTTCTCTGATTGACTGAGAGATTCAAGCGACTACCATCGTTAGGTAACATAAAAGATGGAAAGCATTGGATATTTAAATTCATCCACTTCCAAATGAATTTTGTAACCTTGTCCCAGAAGCATTTAACTGCAGGGCACTCCTACATCATATGAAGGAATGTGCCTACCTGATTTAGGGGACACAGTAAACAGCTGGGGGTTGGGGCCAATTTCATCATAAAACATTTCCTTGGTGTTAAGTACAGTCTGTGAACAAAGTTGAAATGTATAAGTTGATGATTTGGATAACGGATGATCTGTGGATCATACATTTTTAATGGATATCTCAGAATATGAGCTTTCCAAGAGTTGTTTATATATTATAGAGATCAGTCATTCAGGAGCCCAGATCATTTATTTATAAATCACATCATTGGATGTTTAGGTAGTTGGGTTTCCAAAGGGACTCCATAGGCCAGCATTGCTGACCTATGTTGTATACATAGAAAATAGGGTGTGAATACTTTCTGAAGGCACTGTAGGTTAAAAGGTTAGGGTTAGGGTTAGCTAACATGCTAAGTAGTTGCCAAGTAGCTAAAATGCTAAAGTTGTCCATGATGAGATTCAAACACACAGCCTTTGGGTGGCTAGACATTCACGTTACGCTTACCCATCCACCCCGACCAACAACCCTACTTTAGTTTTTTGCCTTAAGTTACCTTCTGTGTTATGCAGCCATACCAAACACAGCATGTCGTAGAATGCAGCCATACCAAACGTAGCTTATCGTAGAACGGCGCTGAAAGGCCTCCATTTTACATGCTCCTGACCAACTGTAATATTTTAGCGTTTCTCTGCACTAATCTTTACTTTCTTTTTGTAGATAATGTTTCCGCCATCGTTTCCTGTGAGCGCAAAAAATAGCTTCTGGACATCAGAGCAGACCACTAACCTGGGTTTTCGTTCCCGGACCAGGCCTAAATCCCCGACATAGGTGGCGTTATAGAGGCCGGCGTGCGGGATACCTGACGAAACTACGTCGGCGAGTGGATAAACCGCCTCTACCGTCCATTCTATTGGCGAACGTACAATCACTGGAGAGAAAAAAAAGTGAACAAGCTCTGTTTCCAGACTATCAACGTGTTCTGAAGAACTGTAACATCCTGTTTCTGAGAGTCGTGGCTGAACAGGGACATGTATAATATACATCTAGCTGGTTTTTCTATGCTACGGAAAGATCGTACTGCAGCGTTGGGTAAGATTGGTGAGGAGGTGTGTGTCTTTTGGTGCGCGATCGCTAATGTCAAGGACGTCTGGAGGTTCTGTTTACCTGAGGTAGAGTACCTCATGAGAAGCTGTAGATCACACTATTTTACCAGCAGAGTTTTCATCTATAATCTTTGTAGCTGTCTATTTACCACCACAAACTAACGTTGGCACTAAGACCGCACTCAAAGTGCTGCATAAGGCCACAAGCAAACAAGAAAATGCACATCCATAGGTGGCGCACCTAGTGACCGGTGATTTTAATGCAGGAAAACTGAAATCAGATTCAGCTTATTTCTACCAGCATGTCAGCTGTTTAACTACAGGCAAAAAAAACTCTTGACCACCTTTTTTCCACACACAGAAACGCAAAGTTCTCCCCCATAACGATATCCTCCTGATTCCTGCTTACAAGCAAAAACTCAAACAGGAAGTACCAGTAATGCGCTCAATATGGAAGTGGACCGATGAAGCGGATTCTAACCTACAGGACTGATTTTGCTAGCACAGACTGGAATATGTTCCGGGATTTGTTTACCACAGGCTTCATTAATAAGTACTTGGCATCCGACCACAAGGCGCTACAGATGGTTAGTGCTTAAGGCCCAGAAAATCAATGGAGCCGAGCTCCCGGCCATCCAGGACCTCTATACCAGGCGGTGTCTGAGGAAGGCCCCTAACATTGTCAAAGACTCCAGCTACCCAAGTCATAAACTGTTCTCTTTGCTACAGCATGGCAAGCAGAACCAATGCACCAAGTCTTGAACCAACAGGACACTGAACAGCTTCTACCCCCAAAGGCATAAGACCACTAAAAAGTTAGTTAAATAGTTAACCCAATAACTACATGGACTATCTGTATTGACCCTTTTGGGTACTGGTACCCTGTGTATATAGCCATGTTATTACCATGTATATAGCCATGTTATTACCTCGTACCCCTGCACATCGACTCAGTACTGGTACCCTGTGTATACATCCATGTTATTACCTCGTACCCCTGCACATCGACTCAGTACTGGAACCTTGTGTATATAACCAAGTTATTACCTTGTACCCCTGCAAATTGACTCAGTACTGGTACCCTGTGTATATAACCAAGTTATTACCTCGTACCCCTGCATATCGACTCAGTACTGGTACCCTGTGTATATAGCCAAGTTATTACCTCGTACCCCTGCAAATCGACTCAGTACTGGAACCTTGTGTATATAGCCAAGTTATTACCTTGTACCCCTGCAAATTGACTCAGTACTGGTACCCTGTGTATATAACCAAGTTATTACCTCGTACCCCTGCATATCGACTCAGTACTGGTACCCTGTGTATATAGCCATGTTATCCTCTCCAGCGTCCCGTCCCGTATGCGGGATCAAAATCCAGGGAAAACTCCTAGCGACATTAGCATAACGAAATGTAATCATTTTTTTTTTCAAATATAGGACTGTCTCATATCGTTTTATAGATACACCTCTCCTGAATCGACCCACGTCGTCCGATTTCAAAAAGGTTTTACAGGAAAAGCAAATCATTAGATTATGTTAGAGGAGTCCATCGTAAAAGCAGCAACATAGCCATTTTCCGACTAACCACATGCATCACAAATAACCAAAAAACAGCTAAATGCAGCACTAACCTTTTACAAACTTCATCAGATGACACACCTAGGACATCATGTTACACAATGCATGCATTCTTTTGTTCAATAAAGTTCATATTTATATATGAAAACAGCATTTTACATCGGCGTCTGACGTTGACTAACTATTTTCCCGTCAAATGCATCCAGGGAAACAATGCTACAATTTACTGAATTACTATTCGAAAACATTTTAAAAATGTAATATTGTCATTCTAAGATTTATAGATGAATATCTCTTGAAAGCACCTGTCATACCAGATTTAAAAATAACTTTACTGGGTAATCACACTTAGCGATAAAAGGGGATGCGATACTCAGAAAATGAGCTAGTAAACCGAGCTCGGCGCCATCTTGGAACAATCGCATATCACATCTCATCTTGTATAATATTGTCAATAATCGCTTACCTTTAGTTGTCTTCATCAGAAAGCACTTCCAGGAATCCCAGGTCCACAACAGATGTATTTTCGGTCGAAAAAGTCCATCCTTTATGTTCCATTAGCTTGCTGTTGTTAGCGCGTCTGAATGCTGTATCCAAATACTCTACCGGGCGCGGGACAGCCGTTTCGAAATAAAACATTTTTTTCCCATTTAGATTCGTTCAAACATGTCAAACGTTGTATAACATAAATCTTCAGGGCCTGTTTCAACAAGAGAGCCAATAAGATTCGAGGGGGACGATTGCATTGTGTTTCAAAACGTTTCGAAAGGTGGGGGTAGACAGGGCCGCCGGCGTCATAATGGTGATGGCCCTCCCCCTGTGACCAATTTCCAACGCGTCTCATTCACTGAGTTTCGACAGTAGAAGGCTCAAAACACTTTGTAAAGACTGGGGACATCTTGTGGAAGCAATAGGAAGTGCTCAATGAACGATAGCTCACGGTGTGAATAATAGGCAACGACGTGAAGTTGAGTCCACAATTCAGAATTCCACTTCCTGTTTCAATCGGTCTCGGGGTTTTGACTGCCATATGAGTTCTGTTATACTCACAGACACCATTCAAACAGTTTTAGAAACTTTAGGGTGTTTTCTATCCACAGGTATTAATTATATGCATATCCTAGCTTCTGAGTTTGATTAGTAGGCCGTTGAAAATGGGCACGAATTTTTTCCATAATGCGCTGTGGCGCCCCCTATCTGCATATCGACTCAGTACTGGTACCCTGTGTAAATAGCCAAGTTATTACCTTGTACCCCTGCACATTGACTCAGTACTGGTACCCTGTGTATATAACCAAGTTATTGTTACTCATTGTGGATTTATTTTGTCTATTTTTCTCTTCTTTTCTTTCTCTCTGCATTGTTGGGAAGAACCCGTCAGTCAGCATTTCACTGTTAGTCTACACCTGTTGTTTATGAAGCATGTGAGAAATAACACTTGATTTGATTACTTTGTTACTTCGATGATGTGAGATAAACTCCCTCGCTTATCTTGGATCAGTGGTTGAACCCAGATACCTACAGCAAACTGATCTGTTTTTCAAGCACTGAGAGAGGGGGGAGATCGGAGTGAGATGGAAGAGGAGAGAAGAAGAGGAGGAGAGACGGAAGAGGAGAGAAGAACAGGAGAGATGGAGAGGAGAGAGGAGAGAGAAGAGAGGAAGAGGAGAGGAGGAGAGAAGGGGAGGAGAGAAGAAGAGGAGAGATGGAGAGGAGATAGGGGAGAGAAGAGAAGAAGAGGAGCGAGGGAGAGGAGGAGAGAGGGTAGAGGAGAGGAGAATAGGGTAGGAGAGGAGGAGAGAGGGGGAGGAGAGAATAAGAGGAGAGATGGAAAGAGGGAGAGAGGGGGGAGGAGAAGAGAGAAGAAGAGGAGAGGGTAGGAGAGGAGGAGAGAGGGGGAGGAGAGAAGAAGAGGAGAGGAGAGGGGAGGAGAGAGAAGGAGAGAGGGGGAGGAGAGAAGAAGAGGAGAGGGAAGGAGAGAAGAAGAGGAGAGGAGAGGTGAGAGAAGGTAAGGAGTCTAAGCTTTCAAGAATGGGGTCAAAATACTGTAGTTTATAGCCCCAACAGTTCTAACACTAGAGTCACATTCACAGGAAGAAGATACAACTCAACATGCCACATTGGCTTCAGAAACAGCTAGAAACCACTCTGTTCGTACCGCTAACTTCTGTTTACCACAGAGTGTTTGATTCTGTTCTCTACCTTTCCTGGATGAAAAAGTACCAGGATGTTGTCTCTGGTTTTGAATCTGAATTTAGAGAACTGAGTTTGTAAACTTGATACACAGACAATGAATGCAATATCTACAAGATTGAAACTGAATATATAAATACTTAGTTTGAATATTCAATTACATTTAACATTTAAAACTGAATGCAATATTAATTCAATACAGTTTCAAATCATGAAATACAAGTTACATTTATGAATTCACGTATTCCATTTTTTGCTGTACAAATTCAAAAATATGAAATTCAAATTCAATATCCTAATACAAATTCTAAATTATGAAATTGAAATACCATTGATGTTGGCACTGAAATCACTCCGTAATCAATCTGTGTTGAGTGTGTCAGGGCTGACGGCTGAGAGCTACTAGCTACTGCAGAGAAGGAGGGAGGGAGGAAAGATAAGCAAAACACTGGAGCAAACTATCATGCGGGGTTCGGAGGGCTCTCTCACTGTCTCTCTCTCTCTCTCTCTCTCTGTCTATCTCTCTCTGTCTCTCTGTCTCTCTCTGTCTCTCTCTCTCTCTCTCTCTCTGTCTCTCTCTCTCTCTCTCTCTGTCTCTCTCTCTCTCTCTCTCTCTCTCTCTCTCTGTCTCTCAAACACGCAGATTCACGCACAGGGAGGCTGTAGTAGGCTAGGAAGACAACACTCGTGCGCACTTCTGAAAGGGGGAACACTCGTTCCGCCCCTCAATAACGCTTTCCTTGTCTTAGACACTTTGCTTTTTTAACTGAAGAAAAACAACAACAACGCTGCCGCAGTATCATGACGAACCGGGGCACCCCCGAGCCCTGGGGATTTTGAGGCCGACCGAAGCACCATCTCGCACGGTCAAGAAGACCTCGCCTCTCCATCCCGGTGGTCGGGGGAGACGGAACGTCAAGGAGCCCAGGAGAAACACATAGCTACGCCAGAGACACCGGACCGCGACCGAAACAGAACGACGGAAAATGGCATCGTCAAGTAGCACGTCCCCAGAAGGAGGGACCCCGCCGCACAAGAACCGCATTCGGCAGGTGGGTCTCTGCTCTCTACAACCGCTACAAAACACTGTAGGGGACTAGGCGACATCCGCCGCATTGACGATACAGAGCGAATGTAGCCGCCTGTTCACCCTCCCTCCCGGTAGTCTACACGGTGCAGCACAGCACACTCTGTCGCTCTTCTCGTGCTGCGTGCATGCGGACTCCGGAGAGGAGACAGTCCATTTAAAAGGCGTTGTCCTAGTTACCACATCTATTTCACGGAGCTCCGTTTAGGTGCACAGCGAAACACAAGACACAAGACACAATCCCGATATTATTATTGATTATATCCTGTAGGTGAACTGATGTTGTCGTTTCAATTTCAAATGAAACGATGTGTTGTAATGATGATGCTGATCAACAACACTACCCGCAGGTAGACTATCATAGACCGACTCCACTGATTCTATAGGCCTGGGATCAACCCGATTCAACCGCGGGACGATCGTTTTCTAATCATTTTTAGACTGCAAATAAGGTTACACTGTTCCGTTACAATACATATCTTTAGGGCCCAGTAGGATAGTCCCGTCAGAAACGCCACACCTGTCTGTCTGCATGCGGGCCCCGCAACGCAAACCAGAGTCTAGAGGTGGACTTTAGTTTAGGACAGTGCGTCCCGTCTCGTTATTATGTGTTTTACAGCTACGGCCCGGTGGACTGCTGCCCGTTATGTCCAACCGGTGACTGGCCGGTAAAGTGTCGGTATTATATGAGAGGTTTGTTTGCATGCAGGCGGGATTATCATATCATCGTCAGTTTGAGGTGATGGCCAAAGACAGCTAGGACTCTCTAGTAGGCCTATGAGGTCACATCCGCCTAATGTTTAGGCTATCCAGCCTATACAGTCATGTAGGGTTTCTCCTATAGGGGTTAATGGTTGATGAGGTTACAGTGTTTCTCCTATAGGGGTTTAATGGTTGATGAGGTCACAGTGTTTCTCCTATAGGGGTTTAATGGTTGATGAGGTAACAGTGTTTCTCCTATAGGGGTTTAATGGTTGTTGAGGTAACAGTGTTTCTCCTATAGGGGTTTAATGGTTGATGAGGTTACAGTGTTTCTCCTATAGGGGTTTAATGGTTGATGAGGTAACAGTGTTTCTCCTATAGGGGTTTAATGGTTGATGAGGTTACAGTGTTTCTCCTATAGGGGTTTAATGGTTGATGAGGTTACAGTGTTTCTCCTATAGGGGTTTAATGGTTGATGAGGTTACAGTGTTTCTCCTATAGGGGTTTAATGGTTGATGAGGTAACAGTGTTTCTCCTATAGGGGTTTAATGGTTGATGAGGTTACAGTGTTTCTCCTATAGGGGTTTAATGGTTGATGAGGTTACAGTGTTTCTCCTATAGGGGTTTAATGGTTGATGAGGTAACAGTGTTTCTCCTATAGGGGTTTAATGGTTGATGAGGTTACAGTGTTTCTCCTATAGGGGTTTAATGGTTGATGAGGTAACAGTGTTTCTCCTATAGGGGTTTAATGGTTGATGAGGTTACAGTGTTTCTCCTATAGGGGTTTAATGGTTGATGAGGTAACAGTGTTTCTCCTATAGGGGTTTAATGGTTGATGAGGTTACAGTGTTTCTCCTATAGGGGTTTAATGGTTGATGAGGTTACAGTGTTTCTCCTATAGGGGTTTAATGGTTGATGAGGTTACAGTGTTTCTCCTATAGGGGTTTAATGGTTGATGAGGTTACAGTGTTTCTCCTATAGGGGTTTAATGGTTGATGAGGTAACAGTGTTTCTCCTATAGGGGTTTAATGGTTGATGAGGTTACAGTGTTTCTCCTATAGGGGTTTAATGGTTGATGAGGTTACAGTGTTTCTCCTATAGGGGTTTAATGGTTCATGAGGTAACAGTGTTTCTCCTATAGGGGTTTAATGGTTGATGAGGTTACAGTGTTTCTCCTATAGGGGTTTAATGGTTGATGAGGTTACAGTGTTTCACCTATAGGGGTTTAATGGTTGATGAGGTTACAGTGTTTCTCCTATAGGGGTTTAATGGTTGATGAGGTAACAGTGTTTCTCCTATAGGGGTTTAATGGTTGATGAGGTTACACTGTTTCTCCTATAGGGGTTTAATGGTTGATGAGGTTACAGTGTTTCTCCTATAGGGGTTTAATGGTTGATGAGGTAACAGTGTTTCTCCTATAGGGGTTTAATGGTTGATGAGGTAACAGTGTTTCTCCTATAGGGGTTTAATGGTTGATGAGAAAACAGTGTTTCTCCTATAGGGGTTTAATGGTTGATGAGGTTACAGTGTTTGTCCTATAGGGGTTTAATGGTTGATGAGGTAACAGTGTTTCTCCTATAGGGGTTTAATGGTTGATGAGGTAACATTGTTTCTCCTATAGGGGTTTAATGGTTGATGAGGTAACAGTGTTTCTCCTATAGGGGTTTAATGGTTGATGAGGTTACAGTGTTTCTCCTATAGGGGTTTAATGGTTGATGAGGTCACAGTGTTTCTCCTATAGGGGTTTAATGATTGATGAGGTTACAGTGTTTCTCCTATAGGTGTTTAATGGTTGAGGTGGTGGGTGTACTACTACTGAGGTTTCAGTGGGAGGAGCATGATGACGGTTTATTTATGTTTGTGTGTTTTATGTACTCTTTAAGAGAGATGAGTTACAGACAGTGTGTGTAACTGGACTGTGTGTCTGCCCTCCAGTGTAGTTGATGCCCCTCCCCTCCCCTCCCTACCTCCCCTCCCTACCTCTCCTAACCAACCTCCCCTCCCCTCCCCTCCCTACCTCTCCTCCCTACCTCTCCTCCCTACCTCTCCTAACCAACCTCCCCATCCCTAACCTCTCCTCCCTACCTCTCCTCCATACCTCTCCACCCTACCTCTCCTAACCAACCTCCCCTCCCTTAACCTCTCCTCCCTACCTCTCCTCACTACCTCTCCTAACCAACCTCCCCTCCCTAACCTCTCCTCCCTACCTCTCCTCCATACCTCTCCTCCCTACCTCTCCTAACCAACCTCCCCTCCCTTAACCTCTCCTCCCTACCTCTCCTCCCTACCTCGCCTAACCAACCTCCCCTCCCTAACCTCTCCTCCCTACCTCTCCTCCATACCTCTCCTCCCTACCTCTCCTAACCAACCTCCCCTCCCTAACCTCTCCTCCCTACCTCTCCTCCATACCTCTCCTCCCTACCTCTCCTAACCAAACTCCCCTCCCTAACCTCCCCTCCCTACCTCTCTTAACCAACCTCCCCTCCCTACCTCCCCTCCCTACCTCTCCTCCCAACCTCCCCTCCCTAACCTCTCCTCCCTACCTCTCCTCCATACCTCTCCTCCCTACCTCTCCTCCCAACCTCCCCTCCCTAACCTCTCCTCCCTACCTCTCCTATCCAACCTCCCCTCCCTAACCTCTCCTCCCTACCTCTCCTATCCAACCTCCCCTATCCAACCTCCCCTATCCAACCTCCCCTCCCTAACCTCTCCTAACCAACCTCCCCTCCCTAACCTCTCCTCCCTACCTCTCTCCCCCTAACCTCTCCTAACTAACCTCTCCTCTCTACCTCTCCTAACCAACCTCTCCTCTCTATCTCTCCTCCCTAACCTCTCCTCCCTAACCTCTCCTCTCTACCTCTCCTCCCTAACCTCTCCTCCCTAACCTCTCCTCCCAACCTCTCCTAACCAACCTCCCCTCCCTACCTCCCCTCCCTACCAGTCCTCCCTACCTCTCCTCCCAACCTCCCCTCCCCTCCCTACCTCTCCTCTCAACCTCCCCTTCCCCCCCGTCTCCTAACCAACCTCCCCTCCCTAACCTCCCCTCCCTACCTCTCCTCCCTACCTCTCCTCCCTACCTCTCCTCCCAACCTCCCCTCCCCTCCCTCCCTACCTCCCCTCCCAACCTCCCCTCCCTACCTCCCCTAACCAACCTCCCCTCACTAACCTCTCCTATCCAACCTCCCCTCCCTACCGCTCCTCCCCTCCCTACCTCTCCTCTCCTCTCCTCCTCTCCTACCCAACGTCCCCTCCCCATCCTTCTCTCCCTTTCAGCCCTGTAGGCGTCTGATGTATGAGATGGTGGAGTGTGTGTGTGTTTCCTGTCTCAGTGCACTCAGTCTCTCAGTCTAATTAGATTCCAGTAATGTACTGCAGAGCTACACACACTCTCTCACTCACTCACACAAACACACACACACACACACACACACACACACACACACACACACACACACACACACACACACACACACACACACACACACACACACACACACACACACACACACACACACACACACACACACGAGATGAGCCATGTTCATAGGATCTCAGAAATGAGATTTAGGATTGTTTGTGTAATCTATTATGAATTATATGTATCCCAAAACTAAAACTAGGACCAGGAGTGTTTCCATCTGGTAGTATAACCCAGAACTAGGACCAGGAGTGTTTCCATCTGGTAGTATAACCCAGAACTAGGACCAGGAGTGTTTCCATCTGGTAGTACAACCCAGAACTAGGACCAGGAGTGTTTCCATCTGGTAGTACAACCCAGAACTAGGACCAGGAGTGTTTCCATCTGGTAGTACAACCCAGAACTAGGACCAGGAGTGTTTTCATCTGGTAGTACAACCCAGAACTAGGACCAGGAGTGTTTCCATCTGGTAGTATAACCCAGAACTAGGACCAGGAGTGTTTCCATCTGGTAGTACAACCCAGAACTAGGACCAGGAGTGTTTCCATCTAATTCTTGCCTTGAACCGGCCTTGGCCAGAAGTATTACTAATATTCAACAAATAGAATACATTTTTCCCGTAGGAACAAAACAACCCCAACTCACATTTGCAGACCGAGGTGCTAGAGCAGCAACACAGATGACTGGTAAAATAGAGCTGCTGATGGGATCAAAGAGAGAGAGAGAGAGGGAGACAGACAGAGAGACAGACAGAGAGAGAGAGAGGTTGAGAGAGAGAGAGAGAGAGATCCCTCTAACCATCACTCTTGCTCTTACTTCCATCACATACCACACACACACCTGCCTATTCTCTCTCTCTGTCTCTCTCTCTCTCTCCCTCTCTCTCTCTGTGTATCTATCTCTGCCTCTCCCTCTCTCTCTCTCTCTCTCTGTGTGTGTATCTATCTCTGCCTCTCCCCCTCTCTCTCTCTCTCTCTCTCTCTCTCTCTCTCTCTCTGTGTGTATCTATCTCTGCCTCTCTCCCTCTCTCTCTCTCTCTCTCTCTCTCTCTCTCTCTCTGTATCTATCTCTGCCTCTCTCTCTCTCTCTCTCTCTCTCTCTCTCTCTCCTCTCTCTGTCACTCTCTGTCTCTCTCTCTGTGTCCCAATAGCTGTGTGTGTGTGTGTGTGTGTGTGTGTGTGTGTGTGTGTGTGTGTGTGTGTGTGTGTGTGTGTGTGTGTGTGTGTGTGTGTGTGTGTGTGTGTCCACTGGGAGTGGTGTGATGGCCTCTAACAGGAAGATATTCCTAATGAAACATTACATTACCTCACAGCTGCTTTCTGCTCTGGCTACAGACACACACACTAACCGTTACCAAGAATCTATCAGTCACCACACCCTGCATGGACTGGACCCCCCCCCCCCCCAACTTTTACTGCTGCTACTCTCAGTCACCACACCCTGCATGGGCTGGACCCCCCCCACCTTTTACTGCTGCTACTCTCAGTCACCACACCCTGCATGGACTGGACACCCCCCCACCTTTTACTGCTGCTACTCTCAGTCACCACACCCTGCATGGACTGGACACCCCCCCCCCCCCCCCCACACACCTTTTACTGCTGCTACTCTCAGTCATCATCTATGCATAGTCACTTTAATAACTCTACCTACATGTACATATTACCTCAACTAACCGGTGCCCCCACACATTGACTCTGTACCGATACCCCCTGTATATAGCCTCCACATTGACTCTGTACCGGTACCCCCTGTATATAGCCTCCACATTGACTCTGTACCAGTACCCCCTGTATATAGCCTCCACATTGACTCTGTACCGATACCCCCTGTATATAGCCTCCACATTGACTCTGTACTGTAACACCCTGTATATAGCCTCCACATTGACTCTGTACCGGTACCCCCTGTATATAGCCTCCACATTGAGTCTGTACTGTAACACCCTGTATATAGCCTCCACATTGACTCTGTACCGGTACCCCTTGTATATAGCCTCCACATTGACTCTGTACTGTAACACCCTGTATATAGCCTCCACATTGACTCTGTACCGGTACCCCCTGTATATAGCCTCCACATTGACTCTGTACCGGTACCCCCTGTATATAGCCTCCACATTGACTCTGTACCAATACCCCCTGTATATAGCCTCCACATTGACTCTGTACCGGTACCCCCTGTATATAGCCTCCACATTGACTCTGTACCAGTACCCCCTGTATATAGCCTCCACATTGACTCTGTACCGATACCCCCTGTATATAGCCTCCACATTGACTCTGTACTGTAACACCCTGTATATAGCCTCCACATTGACTCTGTACCGGTACCCCCTGTATATAGCCTCCACATTGAGTCTGTACTGTAACACCCTGTATATAGCCTCCACATTGACTCTGTACCGGTACCCCTTGTATATAGCCTCCACATTGACTCTGTACTGTAACACCCTGTATATAGCCTCCACATTGACTCTGTACCGGTACCCCCTGTATATAGCCTCCACATTGACTCTGTACCGGTACCCCCTGTATATAGCCTCCACATTGACTCTGTACCAATACCCCCTGTATATAGCCTCCACATTGACTCTGTACCGGTACCCCCTGTATATAGCCTCCACATTGACTCTGTACCGGTACCCCCTGTATATAGCCTCCACATTGACTCTGTACTGTAACACCCTGTATATAGCCTCCACATTGACTCTGTACCGGTACCCCCTGTATATAGCCTCCACATTGACTCTGTACCGTTACACCCCTGTATATAGCCTCCACATTGACTCTGTACCGGTACCCCCTGTATTTAGCCTCCACATTGACTTTGTACTGGTACCACCTGTATATAGCCTCCACATTGACTGTACCGGTACCCCCTGTATATAGCCTCCACATTGACTCTGTACCGTAACACCCTGTATATAGTCTCCACATTGACCCTTTACCGTAACACCCTGTATATAGCCTCCACATTGACTCTGTACCGGTACCCCCTGTATATAGCCTCCACATTGACTCTGTACCAGTACCCCTTGTATATAGCCGCCACATTGACTCTGTACTGTAACACCCTGTATATAGCCTCCACATTGACTCTGTACCGGTACCCCCTGTATATAGCCTCCACATTGACTCTGTACCGGTACCCCTTGTATATAGCCTCCACATTGACTCTGTACTGTAACACCCTGTATATAGCCTCCACATTGACTCTGTACCGGTACCCCCTGTATATAGCCTCCACATTGAGTCTGTACTGTAACACCCTGTATATAGCCTCCACATTGACTCTGTACCGGTACCCCTTGTATATAGCCTCCACATTGACTCTGTACTGTAACACCCTGTATATAGCCTCCACATTGACTCTGTACCGGTACCCCCTGTATATAGCCTCCACATTGACTCTGTACCGGTACCCCCTGTATATAGCCTCCACATTGACTCTGTACCAATACCCCCTGTATATAGCCTCCACATTGACTCTGTACCGGTACCCCCTGTATATAGCCTCCACATTGACTCTGTACCGGTACCCCCTGTATATAGCCTCCACATTGACTCTGTACTGTAACACCCTGTATATAGCCTCCACATTGACTCTGTACCGGTACCCCCTGTATATAGCCTCCACATTGACTCTGTACCGGTACACCCCTGTATATAGCCTCCACATTGACTCTGTACCGGTACCCCCTGTATTTAGCCTCCACATTGACTTTGTACTGGTACCACCTGTATATAGCCTCCACATTGACTGTACCGGTACCCCCTGTATATAGCCTCCACATTGACTCTGTACCGTAACACCCTGTATATAGTCTCCACATTGACCCTTTACCGTAACACCCTGTATATAGCCTCCACATTGACTCTGTACCGGTACCCCCTGTATATAGCCTCCACATTGACTCTGTACCAGTACCCCTTGTATATAGCCGCCACATTGACTCTGTACTGTAACACCCTGTATATAGCCTCCACATTGACTCTGTACCGGTACCCCCTGTATATAGCCTCCACATTGACTCTGTACTGTAACACCCTGTATATAGCCTCCACATTGACTCTGTACCAGTACCCCCTGTATATAGCCTCCACATTGACTCTGTACCAGTACCCCCTGTATATAGCCTCCACATTGACTCTGTACCAGTACCCCCTGTATTTAGCCTCCACATTGACTTTGTACTGGTACCACCTGTATATAGCCTCCACATTGACTGTACTGGTACCCCCTGTATATAGCCTCCACATTGACTCTGTACCGTAACACTTTGTATATAGTCTCCACATTGACCCTGTACCCCTGTATATAGTCTCCACATTGACTCTGTACCGGTACCCCCTGTATATAGTCTCCACATTGACTCTGTACCGTAACACCCTGTATATAGCCTCCACATTGACTCTGTACAGTAACACCCTGTATATAGCCTCCACATTGACTCTGTACCAGTACCCCCTGTATATAGCCTCCACATTGACTCTGTACCACCTGTATACAGCCTCCACATTGACTCTGTACCGGTACCCCCTGTATATAGCCTCCACATTGACTCTGTACTGTAACACCCTGTATATAGCCTCCACATTGACTCTGTACTGGTACCCCCTGTATATAGCCTCCACATTGACTCTGTACTGTAACACCCTGTATATAGCCTCCACATTGACTCTGTACCGGTACCCCCTGTATATAGCCTCCACATTGACTCTGTACCGGTACCCCCTGTATATATCCTCCACATTGACTCTGTACCGGTACCACCTGTATATAGCCTCCACATTGACTCTGTACCGGTACCCCCTGTATATAGTCTCCACATTGACCCTGTACCCCTGTATATAGTCTCCACATTGACTCTGTACTCCTGTATATACTCTCCACATTGACACTGTACCACCTGTGTATAGTCTCCACATTGACTCTGTACCGTAACACCCTGTATATAGCCTCCACATTGACTCTGTACCGTAACACCCTGTATATAGCCTCCACATTGACTCTGTACCAGTACCCCCTGTATATAGCCTCCACATTGACTCTGTACCAGTACCCCCTGTATATAGCCTCCACATTGACTCTGTACCAGTACCCCCTGTATATAGCCTCCACATTGACTCTGTACCAGTACCCCCTGTATATAGCCTCCACAATGACTCTGTACCGGTACCCCCTGTATAGAGCCTCCACATTGACTCTGTACCAGTACCCCCTGTATATAGCCTCCACATTGACTTTGTACCAGTACCCCCTGTATATAGCCTCCACATTGACTCTGTACCAGTACCCCCTGTTTATAGCCTCCACATTGACTCTGTACCGGTACTCCCTGTATATAGCCTCCACATTGACTCTGTACCGTAACACCCTGTATATAGCCTCCACATTGACTCTGTACCACCTGTATATAGCCTCCACATTGACTCTGTACCATAACACCCTGTATATAGCCTCCACATTGACTCTGTACCGGTACCCCCTGTATATAGCCTCCACATTGACTCTGTACCGTAACACCCTGTATATAGCCTCCACATTGACTCTGTACCACCTGTATATAGCCTCCACATTGACTCTGTACCCCCTGTATATAGTCTCCACATTGACTCTGTACCCCCTGTATAGAGCCTCCACATTGACTCTGTACCCCCTGTATATAGTCTCCACATTGACTCTGTACCCCCTGTATATAACCTCCACATTGACTCTGTACCGGTACCCCCTGTATATAGCCTCCACATTGACTCTGTACCGGTACCCCCTGTATATAGCCTCCACATTGACTCTGTACCCCCTGTATATAGCCTCCACATTGACTCTGCACCGGTACCCCTGTATATAGCCTCCACATTGACTCTGTACTGGTACCCCCTGTATATAGCCTCCACATTGACTCTGTACCGATACCCCCTGTATATAGCCTCCACATTGACTCTGTACCGATACCCCCTGTATATAGCCTCCACATTGACTCTGTACCGGTACCCCCTGTATAGAGCCTCCACATTGACTCTGTACCGGTACCCCCTGTATATAGCCTCCACATTGACTCTGTACCACCTGTATATAGCCTCCACATTGACTCTGTACCCCCTGTATATAGCCTCCACATTGACTCTGTACCGGTACCCCCTGTATATAGCCTCCACATTGACTCTGTACCCCCTGTATATAGCCTCCACATTGACTCTGCACCGGTACCCCTGTATATAGCCTCCACATTGACTCTGTACTGGTACCCCCTGTATATAGCCTCCACATTGACTCTGTACCGATACCCCCTGTATATAGCCTCCACATTGACTCTGTACTGGTACCCCCTGTATATAGCCTCCACATTGACTCTGTACCGATACCCCCTGTATATAGCCTCCACATTGACTCTGTACCAGTACCCCCTGTATAGAGCCTCCACATTGACTCTGTACCGGTACCCCCTGTATATAGCCTCCACATTGACTCTGTACCACCTGTATATAGCCTCCACATTGACTCTGTACCCCCTGTATATAGCCTCCACATTGACTCTGTACCGTAATACCCTGTATATAGCCTCCACATTGACTCTGTACCGTAACACCCTGTATATAGCCTCGCTTGTTATTTTACTGCTGCTGTTTAATTATTTGATACTTTTATTTCTTATTCATATTTGTTGGGGGGTATTTAAACAAAAAAATATATATATATTTGAACTGCTTGTATTCAGCATTTCACTGTAAGGTCTACACCTGTTGTATTCGGTGCATGTGACAAATACAACCTGATTTGATTTGGATCACGTGACTTGTATCTGCTCTGTGATTGGACGATGCAGACGCGAGGCTCATGGTTAGTGTAGTTTTCTGGTGCTCCCAGTAACTGAGGATAAAAACAGGACTTCTCAACACAGAGGTTGAAACATTCATAACCAATGGTCACGACATCAACATAGCAACTGTCTGGCAAAACCTCTGGAGAAAATAGAATGTCTACAATGCACAGTAATATCGTTGTGTGGTATCAGGCTAGGTGGTATCAGGCTAGGTGGTGTGGTATCAGACTAGGTGGTGTGGTATCAGACTAGGTGGTGTGGTATCAGACTAGGTGGTGTGGTATCAGACTAGGTGGTATCAGACTAGGTGGTATCAGACTAGGTGGTATCAGACTAGGTGGTGTGGTATCAGACTAGGTGGTGTGGTATCAGGCTAGGTGGTATCAGACTAGGTGGTATCAGACTAGGTGGTGTGGTATCAGACTAGGTGGTGTGGTATCAGACTAGGCGGTATCAGACTAGGTGGTATCAGACTAGGTGGTGTGGTATCAGACTAGGTGGTGTGGTATCAGACTAGGTGGTATCAGACTAGGTGGTATCAGACTAGGTGGTGTGGTATCAGACTAGGTGGTGTGGTATCAGACTAGGTGGTGTGGTATCAGACTAGGTGGTGTGGTATCAGACTAGGTGGTATCAGACTAGGTGGTGTGGTATCAGACTAGGTGGTATCAGACTAGGTGGTATCAGACTAGGTGGTGCAGTATCAGACTAGGTGGTATCAGACTAGGTGGTGTGGTATCAGACTAGGTGGTGTGGTATCAGACTAGGTGGTGCGGTATCAGACTAGGTGGTGTGGTATCAGACCAGGTGGTGTGGTATCAGACTAGGTGGTGTCGTATCAGGCTAGGTGGTGTGGTATCAGACTAGGTGGTATCAGACTAGGTGGTATCAGACTAGGTGGTATCAGACTAGGTGGTGTGGTATCAGACTAGGTGGTGTGGTATCAGGCTAGGTGGTATCAGACTAGGTGGTATCAGACTAGGTGGTATCAGACTAGGTGGTGTGGTATCAGACTAGGTGGTGTGGTATCAGACTAGGTGGTATCAGACTAGGTGGTGTGGTATCAGACTAGGTGGTGTGGTATCAGACTAGGTGGTATCAGACTAGGTGGTATCAGACTAGGTGGTGTGGTATCAGACTAGGTGGTGTGGTATCAGACTAGGTGGTGTGGTATCAGGCTAGGTGGTGTGGTATCAGACTAGGTGGTATCAGACTAGGTGGTATCAGACTAGGTGGTGTGGTATCAGACTAGGTGGTGTGGTATCAGACTAGGTGGTGTGGTATCAGACTAGGTGGTATCAGACTAGGTGGTGTGGTATCAGACTAGGTGGTATCAGACTAGGTGGTGGTATCAGACTAGGTGGTGTGGTATCAGACTAGGTGGTGTGGTATCAGACTAGGTGGTGTGGTATCAGACTAGGTGGTGTTGTATCAGACTAGGTGGTGTGGTATCAGACTAGGTGGTATCAGACTAGGTGGTGTGGTATCAGACTAGGTGGTGTGGTATCAGGCTAGGTGGTATCAGACTAGGTGGTATCAGACTAGGTGGTATCAGACTAGGTGGTATCAGACTAGGTGGTGTGGTATCAGACTAGGTGGTATCAGACTAGGTGGTATCAGACTAGGTGGTATCAGACTAGGTGGTGTGGTATCAGACTAGGTGGTGTGGTATCAGACTAGGTGGTGTTGGTATCAGACTAGGTGGTGTGGTAGCAGACTAGGTGGTGTGGTATCAGACTAGGTGGTGTGGTATCAGACTAGGTGGTGTTGTATCAGACTAGGTGGTATCAGACTAGGTGGTGTGGTATCAGACTAGGTGGTGTGGTATCAGACTAGGTGGTATCAGACTAGGTGGTATCAGACTAGGTGGTGTGGTATCAGACTAGGTGGTATCAGACTAGGTGGTGTGGTATCAGACTAGGTGGTATCAGACTAGGTGGTATCAGACTAGGTGGTGTGGTATCAGGCTAGGTGGTATCAGACTAGGTGGTGTGGTATCAGACTAGGTGGTGTGGTATCAGACTAGGTGGTGCGGTATCAGACTAGGTGGTGTGGTATCAGACCAGGTGGTGTGGTATCAGACTAGGTGGTGTCGTATCAGGCTAGGTGGTGTGGTATCAGACTAGGTGGTATCAGACTAGGTGGTATCAGACTAGGTGGTATCAGACTAGGTGGTGTGGTATCAGACTAGGTGGTGTGGTATCAGGCTAGGTGGTATCAGACTAGGTGGTATCAGACTAGGTGGTATCAGACTAGGTGGTGTGGTATCAGACTAGGTGGTGTGGTATCAGACTAGGTGGTATCAGACTAGGTGGTGTGGTATCAGACTAGGTGGTGTGGTATCAGACTAGGTGGTATCAGACTAGGTGGTATCAGACTAGGTGGTGTGGTATCAGACTAGGTGGTGTGGTATCAGACTAGGTGGTGTGGTATCAGGCTAGGTGGTGTGGTATCAGACTAGGTGGTATCAGACTAGGTGGTATCAGACTAGGTGGTGTGGTATCAGACTAGGTGGTGTGGTATCAGACTAGGTGGTGTGGTATCAGACTAGGTGGTATCAGACTAGGTGGTGTGGTATCAGACTAGGTGGTATCAGACTAGGTGGTGGTATCAGACTAGGTGGTGTGGTATCAGACTAGGTGGTGTGGTATCAGACTAGGTGGTGTGGTATCAGACTAGGTGGTGTTGTATCAGACTAGGTGGTGTGGTATCAGACTAGGTGGTATCAGACTAGGTGGTGTGGTATCAGACTAGGTGGTGTGGTATCAGGCTAGGTGGTATCAGACTAGGTGGTATCAGACTAGGTGGTATCAGACTAGGTGGTATCAGACTAGGTGGTGTGGTATCAGACTAGGTGGTATCAGACTAGGTGGTATCAGACTAGGTGGTATCAGACTAGGTGGTGTGGTATCAGACTAGGTGGTGTGGTATCAGACTAGGTGGTGTTGGTATCAGACTAGGTGGTGTGGTAGCAGACTAGGTGGTGTGGTATCAGACTAGGTGGTGTGGTATCAGACTAGGTGGTGTTGTATCAGACTAGGTGGTATCAGACTAGGTGGTGTGGTATCAGACTAGGTGGTGTGGTATCAGACTAGGTGGTATCAGACTAGGTGGTATCAGACTAGGTGGTGTGGTATCAGACTAGGTGGTATCAGACTAGGTGGTGTGGTATCAGACTAGGTGGTATCAGACTAGGTGGTATCAGACTAGGTGGTGTGGTATCAGGCTAGGTGGTGTGGTATCAGGCTAGGTGGTGTGGTATCAGACTAGGTGGTATCAGACTTGGTGGTGTGGTATCAGGCTAGGTGGTGTGGTATCAGGCTAGATGGTGTGGTATCAGACTAGGTGGTATCAGACTAGGTGGTGTGGTATCAGGCTAGGTGGTGTGGTATCAGGCTAGGTGGTATCAGGCTAGGTGGTATCAGACTAGGTGGTATCAGACTAGGTGGTGTGGTATCAGACTAGGTGGTGTGGTATCAGACTAGGTGGTGTGGTATCAGACTAGGTGGTGTGGTATCAGACTAGGTGGTATCAGGCTAGGTGGTGTGGTATCAGACTAGGTGGTATCAGACTAGGTGGTGTGGTATCAGACTAGGTGGTGTGGTATCGGACTAGGTGGTGCGGTTTTAGACTAGGTGGTGCGGTATCAGACTAGGTGGTGTGGTATCAGACTAGGTGGTGTGGTATCAGACTAGGTGGTATCAGACTAGGTGGTATCAGACTAGGTGTTGTCAGACTAGGTGGTATCAGACTAGGTGGTATCAGACTAGGTGGTGTGGTATCAGACTAGGTGGTGTGGTATCAGACTAGGTGGTGTGGTATCAGACTAGGTGGTGTTGTATCAGACTAGGTGGTGTGGTATCAGACTAGGTGGTATCAGACTAGGTGGTGTGGTATCAGACTAGGTGGTGTGGTATCAGGCTAGGTGGTATCAGACTAGGTGGTATCAGACTAGGTGGTATCAGACTAGGTGGTATCAGACTAGGTGGTGTGGTATCAGACTAGGTGGTATCAGACTAGGTGATATCAGACTAGGTGGTATCAGACTAGGTGGTGTGGTATCAGACTAGGTGGTGTGGTATCAGACTAGGTGGTGTTGGTATCAGACTAGGTGGTGTGGTATCAGACTAGGTGGTGTGGTATCAGACTAGGTGGTGTGGTATCAGACTAGGTGGTGTTGTATCAGACTAGGTGGTATCAGACTAGGTGGTGTGGTATCAGACTAGGTGGTGTGGTATCAGACTAGGTGGTATCAGACTAGGTGGTATCAGACTAGGTGGTATCAGACTAGGTGGTATCAGACTAGGTGGTGTGGTATCAGGCTAGGTGGTGTGGTATCAGGCTAGGTGGTGTGGTATCAGACTAGGTGGTATCAGACTAGGTGGTGTGGTATCAGGCTAGGTGGTGTGGTATCAGGCTAGGTGGTATCAGGCTAGGTGGTATCAGACTAGGTGGTATCAGACTAGGTGGTATCAGACTAGGTGGTGTGGTATCAGACTAGGTGGTGTGGTACCAGACTAGGTGGTGTGGTATCAGACTAGGTGGTGTGGTATCAGACTAGGTGGTATCAGGCTAGGTGGTGTGGTATCAGACTAGGTGGTATCAGACTAGGTGGTGTGGTATCAGACTAGGTGGTGTGGTATCAGACTAGGTGGTGCGGTTTCAGACTAGGTGGTGCGGTATCAGACTAGGTGGTGTGGTATCAGACTAGGTGGTGTGGTATCAGACTAGGTGGTATCAGACTAGGTGGTATCAGACTAGGTGTTGTCAGACTAGGTGGTGTGGTATCAGACTAGGTGGTGTGGTATCAGGCTAGGTGGTGTGGTATCAGGCTAGGTGGTATCAGACTAGGTGGAATCAGACTAGGTGGTGTGGTATCAGACTAGGTGGTGTGGTATCAGACTAGGTGGTGTGGTATCAGACTAGGTGGTATCAGACTAGGTGGTATCAGACTAGGTGGTGTGGTATCAGACTAGGTGGTATCAGACTAGGTGGTATCAGACTAGGTGGTGTGGTATCAGACTAGGTGGTATCAGACTAGGTGTTGTCAGACTAGGTGGTGTGGTATCAGACTAGGTGGTGTGGTATCAGGCTAGGTGGTGTGGTATCAGGCTAGGTGGTATCAGACTAGGTGGAATCAGACTAGGTGGTGTGGTATCAGACTAGGTGGTGTGGTATCAGACTAGGTGGTATCAGACTAGGTGGTATCAGACTAGGTGGTGTGGTATCAGACTAGGTGGTATCAGACTAGGTGGTGTGGTATCAGGCTGAGAGGTCTTATTTTGGAAATATTTTAATTATTAATTCAAGGCCTCATTATCACTGCTTCCTGTTACAGAGAGAGAGAGAGGGTAAAAATCAATGGACTTCTCAGAAACAGCTAAAACACCTTAATGCACGCACGCACACACGCACGCACGCACCACACACACACACACACACACACACACACACACACACACACACACACACACACACACACACACACACACACACTCTAGCCTTTGATGTTGTGATGTGATGGCTGAAGGATGTTGTGATGTGATGGCTGAAGGATGTTTGATGTTGTGATGTGATGGCTGAAGGATGTTGTGATGTGATGGCTGAAGGATGTTGTGATGTGATGGCTGAAGGATGTTTGATGTTGTGATGTGATGGCTGAAGGATGTTTGATGTTGTGATGTGATGGCTGAAGGATGTTTGATTTTGTGATGTGATGGCAGAAGGATGTTGTGATGTGATGGCTGAAGGATGTTGTGATGTTGTGATGTGATGGCTGAAGGATGTTGTGATGTGATGGCTGAAGGATGTTTGATGTGATGTGATGGCTGAAGTATGTTTGATGTGATGGCTGAAGGATGTTTGATGTGATGGCTGAAGGATGTTTGATGTTGTGATGTGATGGCTGAAGGATGTTGTGATGTTGTGATGTGATGGCTGAAGGATGTTTGATGTTGTGATCTGATGGCTGAAGGATGTTTGATGTTGTGATGTGATGGCTGAAGGATGTTGTGATGTGATGGCTGAAGGATGTTTGATGTGATGTGATGGCTGAAGGATGTTTGATGTGATGTGATGGCTGAAGGACATTTGATATAATGTGATGGCTGAAGGATGTTTGATGTGATGTGATGGCTGAAGGATGTTTGATGTTGTGATGTGATGGCTGAAGGATGTTGTGATGTGATGGCTGAAGGATGTTTGTTGTGATGTGATGGCTGAAGGATGTTGTGATGTGATGGCTGAAGGATGTTTGATGTGATGTGATGGCTGAAGGATGTTTGATGTGATGTGATGGCTGAAGGACATTTGATATAATGTGATGGCTGAAGGATGTTTGATGTGATGTGATGGCTGAAGGATGTTTGATGTTGTGATGTGATGGCTGAAGGATGTTGTGATGTGATGGCTGAAGGATGTTTGTTGTGATGTGATGGCTGAAGGATGTTGTGATGTGATGGCTGAAGGATGTTTGATGTGATGTGATGGCTGAAGGATGTTTGATGTGATGTGATGGCTGAAGGACGTTTGATATACTGTGATGGCTGAAGGATGTTTGATGTGATGTGATGGCTGAAGGATGTTGTGATGGCTGAAGGATGTTTGATGTGATGTGATGGCTGAAGGATGTTGTGATGGCTGAAGGATGTTTGATGTTGTGATGGCTGTCTGCTCCAGTCATTTATTGGGAAATGTGTTGTCAAAGCAAGTGAAATAAACCAGAAACAAAACAACAATGCCAAAAACCAACAACGTGAATGAAACAAAACAAAGACCAGAACAATTAGATATTAACAGTAAACGTTACTCACACAAAACCTTTCAAGAGAATAACAATGTATAAAATATGATGTTATTAGCGGTAAAAAAAAAAATAGAACATTTAAAATTTTTGAGTGACGTGGTAGAGACGTGGGGGATAAATGCAGGTAAATACAGGTTATATTTAGATTGGTGTTTCTGACCCACTCGTGGAAACAGGTCACAAATCTTGCTGCTGGGATTGCATACTGCGGTATTTCACTGAACAGATACAGGAGTTTTTCAAAATTTGATTTGTGTTTGAATTCTTTGTGGTTTTGTGTAATTTGAGGGAAATATGTGTCTCCAATATGGTCATGACTTTTGGCAGGAGGTTAGGAAGTGCAGCTTAGTTTCCACCTCATTTTCTCTCTCTCTCTGTCTCTCTCTATCTCAACTCAATTCAATTAAAGGGATTTATTGGCATGGGAAACATATGTTAACATTGCCAAAGCAAGTGAGGTAGATAATAAACAAAAGTGAAATAAACAATAAAAATGAACAGTAAACATTACACTCATAGAAGTTCCAAAATAATAAAGACATTACAAATGTCATATTATGTATATATACAGTTGAAGTCGGAAGTTTACATACACTTAGGTTGGAGTCATTAAAACTTGTTTTTCAACCAAAAATCAAAAGAAATCAGCCAAGACCTCAGAAAAAGAATTGTAGACCTCCAGAAGTCTGGTTCATCATTGGGAGCAATTTCCAAATGCCTGAAGGTACCACATTCATTTGTACAAACAATAGTACGCAAGTATAAACACCATGGGACCATGCAGTCGTCATACCGCTCAGGAAGGAGACACGTTCTGTTTCCTAGAGATGAACGTACTTTGGTGCGAAAAGGGTCAAATCAATCCCAGAACAACAGCAAAGGACCTTGTGAAGATGCTGGAGGAAACAGGTACAAAAGTATCTATATCCACAGTAAAACGAATCCTATATCAACATAACCTGAAAGGCCACTCAGCAAGGAAGAAGCTACTGCTCCAAAACCGCCATAAAAAAGCCAGACTATGGTTTGCAACTTCACATGGGGACAAAGATAATACTTTCTGGAGAAATATCCTCTGGTCTGATGAAACAAAAATAGAACTGTTTGGCCATAATGACCACTGTTATTTTTGGAAGAAAAAGGGGGAGGCTTGCAAGCCGAAACATCATCCCAACCGTAAAGCATGGGGGTGGCAGCATCATGTTGTGGGGGTGCTTTGCTGCAGGAGGGACTGGTGCACTGCACAAAATAGATGGCATCATGAGGAGAGAAAATTATGTAGATATATTGAAGCAACATCTCAAGACATCAGTCAGGAAGTTAAAGCTTGGTTGCAAATGGGTCTTCCGAATGGACAATAACCCCAAGAAGTTGTGGCAAAATGGCTTAAGGACAACAAAGTCAAGGTTTTGGAGTGGCCATCACAAAGCCCTGACCTCAATCCTATGGATAATTTGTGGGCAGAACTGAAAAAGCGTGTGCGAGCAAGGAGGCCTACAAACCTGACTCAGTTACACCAGCTTTGTCAGGAGGAATGGGCCAAAATTCACCAAACTTATTGTGGGAAGCTTGTGGAAGGCTACCCGAAACATTTAACCCAAGTTAAACAATTTTAACGGCAATGCTACCAAATACTAATTGAGTATATGTAAACTTCTGACCCACTGGGAATGTGATGAAAGAAATAAAAGCTGAAATAAATAATTCTCTCTACTATTATTCTGACATTTCACATTCTTAAAATAAAGTGGTGATCCTAACTGACCTAAGACAGGGCATTTTTACTAGGATTAAATGTCAGGAATTGTGAATAACTGAGTTTAAATGTATTTGGCTATGGTGTATGTAAACTTCCGACTTCAACTGTACATTGTGGTAATGATGTGCAAATGGTTAAAGTACGAAAGGGAAAATGTATGGGTTGTATTTACAATGGTGTTTGTTCTTCACTAGTTGCCCTTTTCTTGTAGCAACAGGTCACAAATCTTGCTGCTGTGATGGCACACTGTGATGTTTCACCCAGTAGAAATGGGAGTTTATCAAAATTGGGTTTAATTCAATGTTTTACACCATTTAAATAGCTAGTTGCATGGAATGTTTTCAGAATACACCAACTTGGTACGATATCCAATGTCAGAATAAAACCAAGACAGATCTCTCTTCACAAGACAGAACACTCCAAATCAGTCTTCTCTCTCTCTCTCTCTCTCTCTCTCTCTCTCTCAGTCTCTCTCTACCTCTCTCTCTGTCTCTCTCTCTGTCTCTCTCTCTCTATCTGTCTCTCTCTGTGTCTCTCGCTTTCTCTCTGTATGTCTGTCTGTCTGTCTGTCTCTCTCTCTCTCTCTCTCTTGCTCTCTTTCTCTCTCTCTCTCTCTCATTTCATGTTCTCAACAACATTATACTGTAGAAGACATGTTGGTGTGTTGAAGTGATTCTGATATCTTCAGGTCATGTGAAAGAACCCAAGCATAGTGGGAGGGGTTGAATTACACCATGCCTATTTAGGGTTTAGATCTATATTCTCATTGAGCCCCCCCTGATTTATAGGAGTGGCCCCTCCCCCGTGGGACATTAACTGGACTCCTGTCTGCAGTAACATGTGATTATCAGAGCATGGCTACACTGTTAACCTTCCTTTATCCTCTTCTGACGCTATCACCATCTCTCTCTCTCTCTGTCTCTCTGTCTCTCTCTCGCTCTCTCTCTGTCTCTCGCTCTCTCTGTCTCTCTCTCCCTCTCTCTCCATCTCTATCTATCTCTCTCTCCCTCTCTCTCTCTCTCTCTCTCTCCCTCTCTCTCCATCTCTCCATCTCTCTCTCTCTCTCTCCTCCTAGACCTGATCACTCAGCATAATGCTGGTGCGGTGCAGCGGAGTTTTAGGTCAGGAGTTTCATTATTCATCAGGTATTCTGACTTGGAGGTCAAATCAGGTCTAAAGTCTGGCCCTGACTGGCTGAGGAGACATCTGTTAGGATAATAACCTGCCCTCAACATTCTGACAACATTCTCTCAACATCCTGAAACTTTCTCTTAACATTCTGACAACGTTCTCTCAACATTCTGACAACATTCTATCGACATTCTGACGATGTTTACATACCACTGAAACAACAGTGCTAACACAAATCATTGGCTTTCTCTGCAGTCTTTGCTCTTCCCAGAAACATATTTACAGTAATTCCAGTAGCCTCTCTGGGCTAGGCGGGACGAATTCGTCCCACCTACGCAACAGCCAGTGTAATCCAGTGGCGCGATTTTCAAATACCTTAGAAATGCTATTACTTCAATTTCTCAAACATATAACTATTTTACAGCATTTTAAAGACAAGACTCTCGTTAATCTAACCACACTGTCCGATTTCAAAAAGGCTTTACAACGAAAGAAAAACATTAGATTATGTCAGCAGAGTACCCAGCCAGAAATAATCAGACACCCATTTTTCAAGCTAGCATATAATGTCACATAAACCCAAACCACAGCTAAATGCAGCACTAACCTTTGATGATCTTCATCAGATGACACTCCTAGGACATTATGTTATACAATACATGCATGTTTTGTTCAATCAAGTTCATATTTATATCAAAAACCAGCTTTTACATTAGCATGTGACGTTCAGAACTAGCATACCCCCCGCAAACCTCCGGTGAATTTACTAAATTACTCACGATAAACGTTCACAAAAAACACAACAATTATTTTAAGAATTATAGATACAGAACTCCTTTGTGCACTCGATATGTCCGATTTTAAAATAACTTTTCGGTGAAAGCACATTTTGCAATATTCTCAGCAGATAGCCCAGCCATCACGGCTAGCCATTTAGACACCGACCAAGTTTAGCCCTGACCAAACTCCGATTTACTATTACAAAAGTTTGATTACCTTTGTTGTCTTCGTCAGAATGCACTCCCAGGACTGCTACTTCAATAACAAATGTTGGTTTGGTCCAAAATAATCCATCGTTATATCCAAATAGCGGCGTTTTGTTCGTGCGTTCTAGACACTATCCGAAATGGTAAATCAGGGTTACGAGCATGGCGCAATTCGTGACAAAAGATTTCTAAATATTCCATTACCGTACTTCGAAGCATGTCAACCGCTGTTTAAAATAAATTTTTATGCCATTTTTCTCGTAAAAAAGCGATAATATTCCGACCGGGAATCTCCGTTTAGGTAAACAGAGGAAAGAAAACAAAGCATTCGGTCGACGCGGGCACGAGCCTGAGTCTCACAGTACTGTAACCAGCCACTACCCAAACGCGCTACTTTGTTTCAGCCAGAGCCTGCAAAGCCACGATTCAGCTTTTTGCCGCCTTCTGAGAGCCCATGGCAGCCGTAGGAAGTGTCACGTAACAGCAGAGATCCTCTGTAATGGATAGAGATGGCAAAGAAGGCCAAGAAATGGTCAGACAGGGTACTTCCTGTACAGAATCTTCTCAGGTTTTGACCTGCCATTTGAGTTCTGTTATACTCACAGACACCATTCAAACAGTTTTAGAAACTTTGGAGTGTTTTCTATCCAAAGCCAATAATTATATGCATATTCTAGTTACTGGGCAGGAGTAGTAACCAGATTAAATTGGGTACGTTTTTTATCCAGCCGTGTCAATACTGCCCCCTAGCCCTAACAGGGTAGTACTGTATTATTCCAGAAACATATTACAGTAATTCCATTAGTCCTGTACTATTCCAGAAACATATTTCCATAATTCCATTAGTCCTGTATTATTCCAGAAACATATTACAGTAATTCCATTAGTCCTGTATTATTCCAGAAACATATTACAGTAATTCCATTAGTCCTGTATTATTCCAGAAACATATTTCTGTAATTCCAGTAGTACTGTACTATTCCAGAAACATATTTCTGTAATTCCAGTAGTACTGTACAGTCGTGGCCAAAAGTTTTGAGAATGACACAAATACTAATTTTCACAAAATCTGCTGCCTCAGTTTGTATGATGGCAATTTACATATACTAAAGAATGTTATGAATTGTGATCAGATGAATTGAAATTAATTGCAAAGTCCCTCTTTGCCATGCAAATGAACTGAATAAAAACTGCATTTCAGCCCTGCCACAAAAGGACCAGCTGACATCATGTCAGTGATTCTCTCGTTAACACAGGTGCGAGTGTTGACGAGGACAAGGCTGGAGATCACTCTCTCATGCTGATTGAGTTCGAATAACAGACTGGAAGCTTCAAAAGAAGGGTGGTGCTTGGAATCATTGTTCTTCCTCTGCCAACCATGGTTACCTGCAAGGAAACACATGCAGACATCATTGTTTTGCACAAAAAGGGCTTCACAGGCAAGGATATTACTGCCAGTAAGATTGCACCTAAATCAACCATTTATCGGATCATCAAGAACTTCAAAGAGAGTGGTTCAATTGTTGTGAAGAAGGCTTCAGGGTGCCCAAGAAAGTCCAGCAAGCGCCAGGACCGTCTCCTAAAGTTGATTCAGCTGCGGGATCGTGGCATCACCAGTACAGAGCTTGCTCAGGAATGGCAGCAGGCAGGTGTGAGTGCATCTGCACGCACAGTGAGGCGAAGACTTTAGGAGGATGGCCTGGTGTCAAGAAGGGCAGCAAAGAAGCCACTTCTCTCCAGGAAAAACATCAGGGACAGACTGATATTCTGCAAAAGGTACAAGGGAGTGGGCTCACTCACAATTTTGCCTAAGAACACAGCCATGAGTAAAGAATGGTACCAACACGTCCTCCGAGAGCAACTTCTCCCAACCATCCAGGAACAGTTTGGTGATGAACAATGCCTTTTCCAGCATGATGGAGCACCTTGCCATAAGGCAAAAGTGATAACTAAGTGGCTCGGGGAACAAAACATCGATATTTTGGGTCCATGGCCAGGAAACTCCCCAGACCTTAATCCCATTGAGAACTTGTGGTTAATCCTCAAGATGCAGGTGGACAAACAAAAACCCTCAAATTCTGATAAACTCCAAGCATTGATTATGCAAGAATGGGCTGCCATCAGTCAGGATGTGGCCCAGAAGTTAATTGACAGCATGCCAGGGCGGATTGCAGAGGTCTTGAAAAAGAAGGGTCAACACTGCAAAAACTTCATGTAATTGTCAATAAAAGCCTTTGACACTTATGAAATGCTTGTCATTATACTTCAGTATTCCATAGTAACATCTGACAAAAATATCTAAAGACACTGAGGCAGCAGACTTTGTGAAAATTAATATTTGTGTCATTCTCAAAACCTTTGGCCACGACTGTACTATTCCAGAAACATATAACAGTAATTCCAGTAGTACTGTACTATTCCAGAAACACATTTACAGTAATTCCAGTAGTACTATACTATTCCAGAAACACATATTACAGTAATTCCAGTAGTACTGTACTATTCCAGAAACACATTTACAGTAATTCCAGTAGTACTATACTATTCTAGAAACATATGACAGTAATTCCAGTAGTACTGTACTATTCCAGAAACATATTACAGTAATTCCAGTAGTACTGCAGGGGAAAGGGTTCGGTCTAGTCTGTTTTAATATATGGGTGACTGCAGGGGAAAGGGTTCGGTCTGGCTGTTTTTATGATTCTACAACTGAAGGACGAATGTTGCAATTTATGTAGCTGATACAGTACACTTTCTGTTTTACAAATTGTGTGTGTGGTGTGTGTGTGTGGTGTGTGTGTCAATACTAGGGCGTGGTCTGTCTGTCTGTCTCTCCCTGTCTTTTCTCTCACCTCACTCTATCTATCTATCTATCTATCTATCTATCTATCTATCTATCTATCTATCTATCTATCTATCTATCTATCTATCTATCTATCTATCTATCTATCTATCTATCTATCTATCTATCTATCTATCTATCTATCTATCTATCTATCTATCTATCTATCTATCTATCTATCTATCTATCTATCTATCTATCTATCTATCTATCTATCTATCTATCTATCTATCTATCTATCTATCTATCTATCTCTCTCTCTCTCTCTCTCTCTCTCTCTCTCTCTCTCTCTCTCTCTCTCTCTCTGTCTCTCTCTCTCTATCTCTCTCTGGGTGTGGTCTTGCTCCTCCCGTCTAACTGTCTGTCTCTGTTTTCTATCTCTAATAGAGTTGGCTGTCTGATAGTGTGTGTGTGTGTGTGTAACCTTTCCTAAGCCTAAGGAGAGAGCCAGTAAACATGGTGCCATTTAATAACTGGTAGCTATGAAAATAACAGTGTTCAGCCCGGGTCCATGGCTGGATCCGCAGGATGAGCGGGTTCTTTGGCCTGCACCAGAGCCGCGACCAACACTAGTCACCCCCTCCCCCCCACCCTCCCCATTTGGTTTCAGGTTTGCGGCCGGAGTCCGCACCTTTGGGGAGGGGGGTACTGTCACGCCCTGACCATAGAGAGCCATTGGTTCTCTATGGTGTAGTAGATCAGGATGTGACTAGAGGCTGATCTAATATGTCTATGTTGTGTTCTAGTTTCTTTTTCTATGTTGTTGTTTTGTATGATTCCCAATTAGAGGCAGCTGGTAATCGTTGTCTCCAATTGGGGATCATATTTAAGTAGTTATTTTTCCCACCTGTGTTTGTGGGATCTTGTTTCTGTGTAGTTGCCTATGAGCACTGCTTGAGCATCACGTATCGTCTATTCTTTGTTGTTTTGTGCGTTTCACTTAAATAAAATATGTGGAACCCAGATCACACTGCACGTTGGTCCGAGTATGCTTCCAGTTCGTACAACGAGCGTGACAGCTTGACTACAACCAATGTGTTGGATGCAGTTGCAGTTTGTTTTGATAGAAATTGATGCTGAATAATGTATCGTTTTGAAGTGACTTTTATTCTACACTGAACAGAAATATAAACACAACATGTAAAGTGTTGGTTTTATGAGCTGAAATAAAAACATCCCATAAATGTCCCATATGCACAAAAAGCGTATTTCTCTCCAATTTTGTGCACAATATTTGTTTACGCCCCTGTTAGTGAGCATTTCTCCTTTGCCATGATAATCTATCCACCTGACAGGTGTAGCATATCAAGAAGCTGATTAAACAGAATGATCATTACACAGGTGAACCTTGTGCTGGGGGACAATAAAAGTCCACTCCAAAATGTGCAGTTTTGTCAAACAACACAATGCCACAGATGTCTCAAGTTTTGAGGGAGCGTGTAATTGGCATGCTGACTACAGGAATGTCCACCAGAGCTGTTGCCAGAGAATTGAACCTCTCACCATTACAATAACAGGGAGGGGTTAGCATTATATATCATACCCCCAAGACATGCTAACCTCTCACCATTACAATAACAGGGAGGGGTTAGCATTTTATATCATACCCCCAAGACATGCTAACCTCTCACCATTACAATAACAGGGAGGGGTTAGCATTATATATCATACCCCCAAGACATGCTAACCTCTCACCATTACAATAACAGGGAGGGGTTAGCATTTTATATCATACCCCCAAGACATGCTAACCTCTCACCATTACAATAACAGGGAGGGGTTAGCATTATATATCATACCCCCAAGACATGCTAACCTCTCACCATTACAATAACAGGGAGGGGTTAGCATTTTATATCATACCCCCAAGACATGCTAACCTCTCACCATTACAATAACAGGGAGGGGTTAGCATTTTATATCATACCACCAAGACATGCTAACCTCTCACCATTACAATAACAGGGAGGGGTTAGCATTTTATATCATACCCCCAAGACATGCTAACCTCTCACCATTACAATAACAGGGAGGGGTTAGCATTTTATATCATACCACCAAGACATGCTAACCTCTCACCATTACAATAACAGGGAGGGGTTAGCATTTTATATCATACCACCAAGACATGCTAACCTCTCACCATTACAATAACAGGGAGGGGTTAGCATTTTATATCATACCCCCAAGACATGCTAACCTCTCACCATTACAATAACGTTCGTCTGACGGTCTCATTCATCATTATTCAGGATTCATTCATGGTTAATCGGTAATCATGGTAGAATCCACATTAATGTAGAAGTGTTTAGAAACACATTCTATTAGTTGTATTATATTCTGGAGTACAGAGGCAAAACAACAACACAAATGTATCACTGTCTCAATACTTTTGTAGCTCACTGTACATGGCTCAACAACATTATATTACATGATTAAACACTCACTAAAATACATTTACTCTCTCTCTCCATCTCTCGCTCTCTTTGTGTCTTTCTCTCTCTCTCCCCCCCACTTCCCTCTCCATGTCTCTTCCTCTTGCTCTCCCTCTTTCGCCGCCTCTTTCTAGGACAGAGATGTTTGTGTAAGGAAGTACTATAATGCATTACTTAAACTAATCCCATTAAGTGAAGAAAAGCTTGACTCCAACCTTTCAGAGAGAGGGGGGTGAGATGTGTGTATGAGAGAGAGAGAGAGAGAGAGAGAGAGAGACGAGTAGAGAGAGAGAGAGAGAGAGAGAGTGAGAGTGAGAGAGAGAGAGAGAGAGACGAGTAGAGAGAGAGAGAGCGAGAGAGAGACGAGTAGAGAGAGAGAGAGAGACGAGTAGAGAGAGAGAGAGAGAGAGAGAGAGAGAGAGAGAGAGAGAGACGAGTAGAGAGAGAGAGAGAGAGAGAGAGACGAGTAGAGAGAGACGAGTAGAGAGAGAGAGAGAGAGAGAGACAGAGAGAGACAGAGAGAGAGACAGAGAGACAGAGAGAGAGAGAGAGAGAGAGAGAGAGAGACGAGTAGAGAGAGAGAGACAGAGAGAGAGAGAGAGAGAGAGAGACGAGTAGAGAGAGAGAGACAGAGAGAGAGAGAGAGAGAGAGAGAGAGAGAGATGACATGTTGTCGTAAAAGATGCATGTTATCCTCCCCTCGTTATGACTCATTCTGAACATAGAGACTATAGTTCTAGATCTGTTCCTGACTCATTCTGAACATAGAGACTATAGTTCTAGATCTGTTATCAGACTCATGCTGAACATAGAGACTATAGTTCTAGATCTGTTATCAGACTCCACCTGACAAGAAGCACTATAAACCCAACCCTCCCTTTTAGGATAGCTACCTCTTAACCCAATAAACACTACCAATACACTAACTGTAGCATTGTCTCACACACACACACACACACACACACACACACACACACACACACACACACACACACACACACACACACACACACACACACACACACACACACACACACACACACACACACACACACACACACATACAAACACACACCCCTCCATCGACCGGTCCGTAGGAACACAGCATGAAAAGTGTTCTGAGATCAGGTTCCCTGCAGATCAATGGAGTCATGGTCTACGACCCAGATGGCACCCTACTCTCTACTTAGTGCACTACAATGAGGGCACAAGACGAGACCCTGATGCAGACACGGGAGGCAGATGGTTAGAGTCTTTGATATTTATTATAATCCAAAAGGAGTAGGCAAGAGAATGGTCGTGGATAGGCTAAAGTTCAGGAGGTACAGAGTGGCAGACATGCTCGTGGTCAAGCCAGGCAGAATGGTCAGGCAGGCGGGTACAGAGAACAGAGAACAGGCAAAACCCGGAGGACTAGAAAAAGAAGACGTGCAAAAAAGCAGGAGTACGGGGAAAACCATCCTGGTTGACTTGTAACAAACTGGCACAGAGAGACAGGAAACACAGGGATAATTACACTGGTACAGAGAGACAGGAAACAGGGATAAATACACTGGCACAGAGAGACAGGAAACACAGGGATAAATACACTGGTACCGAGAGACAGGAAACACAGGGATAAATACACTGGCACAGAGAGACAGGAAACACAGGGATAAATACACTGGTACGGAGAGACAGGAAACACAGGGATAAATACACTGGTACAGAGAGACAGGAAACACAGGGATAAATACACTGGTACAGAGAGACAGGAAACACAGGGATAAATACACTGGTACAGAGAGACAGGAAACACAGGGATAAATACACTGGTACAGAGAGACAGGAAACACAGGGATAAATACACTGGTACAGAGAGACAGGAAACACAGGGATAAATACACTGGTACAGAGAGACAGGAAACACAGGGATAAATACACTGGTACAGAGAGACAGGAAACACAGGGATAAATACACTGGTACAGAGAGACAGGAAACACAGGGATAAATACACTGGTACAGAGAGACAGGAAACACAGGGAGAAATACACTGGTACAGAGAGACAGGAAACACAGGGATAAATACACTGGTACAGAGAGACAGGAAACACAGGGATAAATACACTGGTACAGAGAGACAGGAAACACAGGGATAAATACACTGGTACAGAGAGACAGGAAACACAGGGATAAATACACTGGTACAGAGAGACAGGAAACACAGGGATAAATACACTGGTACAGAGAGACAGGAAACACAGGGATAAATACACTGGTACAGAGAGACAGGAAACACAGGGATAAATACACTGGTACAGAGAGACAGGAAACACAGGGATAAATACACTGGTACAGAGAGACAGGAAACACAGGGATAAATACACTGGTACAGAGAGACAGGAAACACAGGGGTAAATACACTGGTACAGAGAGACAGGAAACACAGGGATAAATACACTGGTACAGAGAGACAGGAAACACAGGGATAAATACACTGGTATAGAGAGACAGGAAACACAGGGATAAATACACTGGTACAGAGAGACAGGAAACACAGGGATAAATACACTGGCACAGAGAGACAGGAAACAGGGATAAATACACTGGTACAGAGAAACAGGAAACACAGGGATAAATACACTGGTACAGAGAGACAGGAAACACAGGGATAAATACACTGCTACAGAGAGACAGGAAACACAGGGATAAATACACTGGTACAGAGAGACAGGAAACACAGGGATAAATACACTGGCACAGAGAGACAGGAAACAGGGATAAATACACTGGTACAGAGAAACAGGAAACACAGGGATAAATACACTGGTACAGAGAGACAGGAAACACAGGGATAAATACACTGGTACAGAGAGACAGGAAACACAGGGATAAATACACTGGTACAGAGAGACAGGAAACACAGGGAGAAATACACTGGTACAGAGAGACAGGAAACACAGGGATAAATACACTGGTACAGAGAGACAGGAAACACAGGGATAAATACACTGGTACAGAGAGACAGGAAACACAGGGATAAATACACTGGTACAGAGAGACAGGAAACACAGGGATAAATACACTGGTACAGAGAGACAGGAAACACAGGGATAAATACACTGGTACAGAGAGACAGGAAACACAGGGATAAATACACTGGTACAGAGAGACAGGAAACACAGGGATAAATACACTGGTACAGAGAGACAGGAAACACAGGGATAAATACACTGGTACAGAGAGACAGGAAACACAGGGAGAAATACACTGGTACAGAGAGACAGGAAACACAGGGATAAATACACTGGTACAGAGAGACAGGAAACACAGGGATAAATACACTGGTACAGAGAGACAGGAAACACAGGGATAAATACACCAGGGATAACAAGCTACACCTGCAGGGGCTGGAGACAATCACAAAGACAGGTGAAACTGATCAGGGTGTGACAACTACATTAGTCCAGAACTCTGGTTAGAAGTAGTGCACTACATTGGTCCAGACCTCTGGTTAGAAGTAGTGCACTACATTGGTACAGACCTCTGGTTAGAACTAGTGCACTACATTGGTCCAGACCTCTGGTTAGAACTAGTGTACTACATTGGTCCAGACCTCTGGTTAGAAGTAGTGCACTACATTGGTCCAGAACTCTGGTTAGAAGTAGTGCACTACATTGGTCCAGACCTCTGGTTAGAACTAGTGCACTACATTGGTACAGACCTCTGGTTAGAACTAGTGTACTACATTGGTCCAGACCTCTGGTTAGAACTAGTGCACTACATTGGTCCAGACCTCTGGTTAGAACTAGTGTACTACATTGGTCCAGACCTCTGGTTAGAAGTAGTGCACTACATTGGTCCAGAACTCTGGTTAGAAGTAGTGCACTACATTGGTCCAGACCTCTGGTTAGAACTAGTGCACTACATTGGTACAGACCTCTGGTTAGAACTAGTGTACTACATTGGTCCAGACCTCTGGTTAGAACTAGTGCACTACATTGGTCCAGACCTCTGGTTAGAACTAGTGTACTACATTGGTCCAGACCTCTGGTTAGAAGTAGTGCACTACATTGGTCCAGAACTCTGGTTAGAAGTAGTGCACTACATTGGTCCAGAACTCTGGTTAGAAGTAGTGCACTACATTGGTCCAGACCTCTGGTTAGAACTAGTGTACTACATTGGTCCAGACCTCTGGTTAGAACTAGTGCACTACATTGGTCCAGACCTCTGGTTAGAACTAGTGCACTACATTGGTCCAGAACTCTGGTTAGAAGTAGTGCACTACATTGGTCCAGAACTCTGGTTAGAAGTAGTGCACTACATTGGTCCAGAACTCTGGTTAGAAGTAGTGTACTATGTAGGAAGCAGGGTCCCGTGTGGGACACCATTATAGATCCTCTGACTGAAACCTTACCCAGCAGGAGAGAGCATCTGTAGCTATTAGCTAGATGGAGACATTATCCAGAGTAGGTTGTACTGTGTGTGGTGTGTGTGTGTGTGTGTGTGTGTGTGTGTGTGTGTGTGTGTGTGTGTGTGTGTGTGTGTGTGTGTGTGTGTGTGTGTGTGTGTGTGTGTGTGTGTGTGTGTGTGTGTGTGTGTGTGTGTTCACAAGGAGAAACATGTTCGGATGGTATTTCAATCAATTCCTAATACCTTGCTTTGTCTGTCTGTCTGTCTCAGTCTCTCACTCTCTCTCTCTCTCCCCCCCCCTCTCTCTCTGTCTGTCTGTCTGTCTGTCTGTCTGTCTGTCTGTCTGTCTGTCTGTCTGTCTGTCTGTCTGTCTGTCTGTCTGTCTGTCTGTCTCTCTCTTTCTTTCTTTCTCTCTCCTGCTCTGTCTGTCTCAGTCTCACTCTCCCTCTTGGTCTGTTTCTGTCTCAGTCTCTCCATCTCTCTTACTCATTCCCACTCCTCCATCTGTGTCTCTGTAGTAAACTGCAATCCGATCTTAAGATACACAGTCGGTTGGTGGAACCTTTATTGGGGAGGACGGCTCATAGTAACGGCTGTAACGAAATGACTTGAATGGCATTACACAGGGTTCATCATACCGACCCTGTTAATAAACACATCATACTGACCCTGTTAACAAACACATCATACCGACCCTGTTAACAAACACATCATACTGACCCTGTTAATAAACACATCATACTGACCCTGTTAACAAACACATCATACTGACCCTGTTAACAAACACATCATACCGACCCTGTTAACAAACACATCATACTGACCCTGTTAATAAACACATCATACTGACCCTGTTAACAAACACATCATACCGACCCTGTTAACAAACACATCATACTGACCCTGTTAACAAACACATCATACTGACCCTGTTAATAAACACATCATACTGACCCTGTTAACAAACACATCATACTGACCCTGTTAACAACCACATCATACTGACCCTGTTAACAAACACATCATACTGACCCTGTTAACAAACACATCATACTGACCCTGTTAACAAACACATCATACTGACCCTGTTAATAAACACATCATACTGACCCTGTTAACAAACACATCATACTGACCCTGTTAACAAACACATCATACTGACCCTGTTAATAAACACATCATACTGACCCTGTTAACAAACACATCATACTGACCCTGTTAACAAACACATCATACTGACCCTGTTAATAAACACATCATACTGACCCTGTTAACAAACACATCATACTGACCCTGTTAACAAACACATCATACTGACCCTGTTAACAAACACATCATACTGACCCTGTTAACAAACACATCATACTGACCCTGTTAATAAACACATCATACTGACCCTGTTAACAAACACATCATACTGACCCTGTTAACAACCACATCATACTGACCCTGTTAACAAACACATCATACTGACCCTGTTAACAAACACATCATACTGACCCTGTTAACAAACACATCATACTGACCCTGTTAATAAACACATCATACTGACCCTGTTAACAAACACATCATACTGACCCTGTTAACAAACACATCATACTGACCCTGTTAACAAACACATCATACTGACCCTGTTAACAAACTCATCATACTGACCCTGTTAATAAACACATCATACTGACCCTGTTAACAAACACATCATACTGACCCTGTTAACAAACACATCAAACACATCCAAAACATTTCCATGTTTTTGTTACCATTTCCTTCACTCCATTCCAGCCATTAAAATGAGCCGTCCTCCCCTCACCAGCCTCCTGTGTAAGTTATGCATAAGCCAGACTTTCATATGAAACACTGTATTGATGTCAATTAGAGATTTTGTGTCTCAGTAGGAGAAACTGTCAGTTAAGCTTCGGCCCTGAGAGACAGAGAATTCTGGTGCCACTGGGTTGGGCTGCACTTCCTCACACTCACCAGCTGAGGGCGGTAGAGACAAAGTAGTGGATGAGTACCATCAGATAGAGACAGTAGAGGATGAGGACTAACACTCACCATCAGATAGAGACAGTAGTGGATGAGGACCATCAGATAGAGACAGTAGTGGATGAGGACCATCAGATAGAGACAGTAGTGGATGAGGACTAACACTCACCATCAGATAGATACAGTAGTGGATGAGGACCATCAGATAGAGACAGTAGTGGATGAGGACCATCAGATAGAGACAGTAGTGGATGAGGACCATCAGATAGAGACAGTAGAGGATGAGGACCATCAGATAGAGACAGTAGTGGATGAGGACCATCAGATAGAGACAGTAGTGGATGAGGACCATCAGATAGAGACAGTAGTGGATGAGGACCATCAGATAGAGACAGTAGTGGATGAGGACCATCAGATAGA
>NC_138294.1:2022500-2030000 GCF_965601325.2 Salmo salar
GGAAACATCATCACGTCATTATATAGGAACTAGGAAACATCATCACGTCATTATATAGGAGGTAGGAAACATCATCACATCATTATATAGGAAAAAGGAAACATCATCACGTCATTATATAGGAGGTAGGAAACATCATCACATCATTATATAGGAGCTAGGAAACATCATCACGTCATTGTAAGGAACTAGGAAACATCATCACATCATTATATAGGAGCTAGGAAACATCATCACATCATTATATAGGAGCTAGGAAACATCATCACATCATTATATAGGAGCTAGGAAACATCATCACATCATTATATAGGAACTAGGAAACATCATCACATCATTATATAGGAACCATCATCACATCATTATATAGGAACTAGGAAACATCATCACATCATTATATAGGAACTAGGAAACATCATCACATCATTATATAGGAGCTAGGAAACATCATCACATCATTATATAGGAACTAGGAAACATCATCACATCATTATATAGGAGCTAGGAAACATCATCACGTCATTATATAGGAGCTAGGAAACATCATCACATCATTATATAGGAACCATCATCACATCATTATATAGGAACTAGGAAACATCATCACGTCATTATATAGGAGCTAGGAAACATCATCACATCATTATATAGGAGCTAGGAAACATCATCACATCATTATATAGGAACTAGGAAACATCATCACATCATTATAAGGAACTAGGAAACATCATCACATCATTATATAGGAACTAGGAAACATCATCACATCATTATAAGGAACTAGGAACCATCATCACATCATTATATAGGAACTAGGAAACATCATCACATCATTATATAGGAACTAGGAAACATCATCACGTCATTATATAGGAGGTAGGAAACATCAACACATCATTATATAGGAGCTAGGAAACATCATCACGTCATTGTAAGGAACTAGGAAACATCATCACATCATTATATAGGAGCTAGGAAACATCATCACATCATTATATAGGAGCTAGGAAACATCATCACGTCATTATATAGGAGCTAGGAAACATCATCACATCATTATATAGGAACCATCATCACATCATTATATAGGAACTAGGAAACATCATCACGTCATTATATAGGAGCTAGGAAACATCATCACATCATTATATAGGAGCTAGGAAACATCATCACATCATTATATAGGAACTAGGAAACATCATCACATCATTATAAGGAACTAGGAAACATCATCACATCATTATATAGGAACTAGGAAACATCATCACATCATTATAAGGAACTAGGAACCATCATCACATCATTATATAGGAACTAGGAAACATCATCACATCATTATATAGGAACTAGGAAACATCATCACGTCATTATATAGGAGGTAGGAAACATCATCACATCATTATATAGGAGCTAGGAAACATCATCACGTCATTGTAAGGAACTAGGAAACATCATCACATCATTATATAGGAGCTAGGAAACATCATCACATCATTATATAGGAGCTAGGAAACATCATCACATCATTATTTAGGAGCTAGGAAACATCATCACATCATTATATAGGAACTAGGAAACATCATCACATCATTATATAGGAACCATCATCACATCATTATATAGGAACTAGGAAACATCATCACATCATTATATAGGAGCTAGGAAACATCATCACATCATTATATAGGAGCTAGGAAACATCATCACGTCATTATATAGGAACTAGGAAACATCATCACATCATTATATAGGAACCATCATCACATCATTATATAGGAACTAGGAAACATCATCACGTCATTATATAGGAGCTAGGAAACATCATCACATCATTATATAGGAACTAGGAAACATCATCACATCATTATAAGGAACTAGGAAACATCATCACTTCATTATATAGGAGCTAGGAAACATCATCACATCATTATATAGGAGCTAGGAAACATCATCACATCATTATATAGGAACTAGGAAACATCATCACATCATTATATAGGAGCTAGGAAACATCATCACATCATTTTATAGGAGCTAGGAAACATCATCATATCATTATATAGGAACTAGGAAACATCATCATATCATTAGTGAACTAGTTAATATTGGTGCTGTCTCTCGTTACATCATTAGTGAACTAGTTAATATTGGTGCTGTCTCTCGTTACATCATTAGTGAACTAGTTAATATTGGTGCTGTCTCTCGTTACATCATTAGTGAACTAGTTAATATTGGTGCTGTCTTTAGTTACATCATCACATCATTAGTGAACTAGTTAATATTGGTGCTGTCTCTCGTTACATCATTAGGGAACTAGTTAATATTGGTGCTGTCTCTCGTTACATCATTAGTGAACTAGTTAATATTGGTGCTGTCTCTCGTTACATCATTAGTGAACTAGTTAATATTGGTGCTGTCTCTCGTTACATCATTAGTGAACTAGTTAATATTGGTGCTGTCTCTCGTTACATCATTAGTGAACTAGTTAATATTGGTGTTGTCTCTCGTTACATCATTAGTGAACTAGTTAATATTGGTGCTGTCTCTCGTTACATCATTAGTGAACTAGTTAATATTGGTGTTGTCTCTCGTTACATCATTAGTGAACTAGTTAATATTGGTGCTGTCTCTCGTTACATCATTAGTGAACTAGTTAATATTGGTGCTGTCTCTCGTTACATCATTAGTGAACTAGTTAATATTGGTGTTGTCTCTCGTTACATCATTAGTGAACTAGTTAATATTGGTGCTGTCTCTCGTTACATCATTAGTGAACTAGTTAATATTGGTGCTGTCTCTCGTTACATCATTAGTGAACTAGTTAATATTGGTGCTGTCTCTCGTTACATCATTAGTGAACTAGTTAATATTGGTGCTGTCTCTCGTTACATCATTAATGAACTAGTTAATATTGGTGCTGTCTCTCGTTACATCAATTGTGAACTAGTTAATATTGGTGCTGTCTCTCGTTACATTATTAGTGAACTAGTTAATATTGGTGCTGTCTCTCGTTACATCATTAGTGAACTAGTTAATATTGGTGCTGTCTCTCGTTACATCATTAGTGAGCTAGTTAATATTGGTGCTGTCTCTCGTTACATCATTAGTGAACTAGGTAATATTGGTGCTGTCTCTCGTTACATCATTAGTGAACTAGTTAATATTGGTGCTGTCTCTCGTTACATCATTAGTGAACTAGTTAATATTGGTGCTGTCTCTCGTTACATCATTAGTGAACTAGTTAATATTGGTGCTGTCTCTCGTTACATCATTAGTGAACTAGTTAATATTGGTGCTGTCTCTCGTTACGTCATTAGTGAACTAGTTAATATTGGTGCTGTCTCGTTACATCATTGGTGAACTAGTTAATATTGGTGCTGTCTCTCGTTACATCATTAGTGAACTAGTTAATATTGGTGCTGTCTCTCGTTACATCATTAGTGAACTAGTTAATATTGGTGATGTCTCTCGTTACATCATTAGTGAACTAGTTAATATTGGTGCTGTCTCTCGTTACATCATTAGTGAACTAGTTAATATTGGTGCTGTCTCTCGTTACATCATTAGTGAACTAGTTAATATTGGTGCTGTCTCTCGTTACATCATTAGTGAACTAGTTAATATTGGTGCTGTCTCTCGTTACATAATTAGTGAACTAGTTAATATTGGTGCTGTCTCTCGTTACATCATTAGTGAACTAGTTAATATTGGTGCTGTCTCTCGTTACATCATTAGTGAACTAGTTAATATTGGTGCTGTCTCTCGTTACATCATTAGTGAACTAGTTAATATTGGTGCTGTCTCTCGTTACATAATTAGTGAACTAGTTAATATTGGTGCTGTCTCTCGTTACATCATTAGTGAACTAGTTAATATTGGTGCTGTCTCTCGTTACATCATTAGTGAACTAGTTAATATTGGTGCTGTCTCTCGTTACATCATTAGTGAACTAGTAAACATTGGTGCTGTCTCTCGTTACATCATTAGTGAACTAGTTAATATTGGTGCTGTCTCTCGTTACATCATTAGTGAACTGCATGTCAAGGTCATACGTAGGTAGCATGCCAAGTGGAACCCTTTATTTCTTATCTAGTGCCCTTCTTTTGCCCAGGGGCCATAGGGTATTGTACTCTGTAGGGAACAGGGGACACAGCCATGTTCACTATAGAATGGGATGTTTCTGTGTCGCGGTGGTCAGATTTCATGGCTTGTTTTCCATGCTGGTCTTAAATAGTCCTGTCATGGCCAACTGTTGTTTAGCTTTGTGTTGAATGCTGGGCAGCTGACCCGTGTTTAGCATTCAGTTCTATAGGATATCAGCTGACCCGTGTTTAGCATTCAGTTCTATAGGATATCAGCTGACCCGTGTTTAGCATTCAGTTCTATAGGATATCAGCTGACCCGTGTTTAGCATTCAGTTCTATAGGATATAAGCTGACCCGTGTTTAGCATTCAGTTCTATAGGATATCAGCTGACCCGTGTTTAGCATTCAGTTCTATAGGATATCAGCTGACCCGTGTTTAGCATTCAGTTCTATAGGATATCAGCTGACCCGTGTACGGCATTAAGTTCTATAGGATATCAGCTGACCCGTGTTTAGCATTCAGTTCTATTGGATATCAGCTGACCCGTGTATAACATTCAGTTCTATTTGATATCAGCTGACCCGTGTATCATATTCAGTTCTATTTGATATCAGCTGACCCGTATATCACATTAATTTCTATAGGATATCAGCTGACCCGTGTATAACATTCAGTTCTATTTGATATCAGCTGACCCGTGTATAACATTCAGTTCTATAGGATATCAGCTGACCCGTGTATAACATTCAGTTCTATTTGATATCAGCTGACCCGTGTACAACATTCAGTTCTATTGGATATCAGCTGACCCGTGTACAACATTCAGTTCTATTGGATATCAGCTGACCCGTGTACAACATTCAGTTCTATTGGATATCAGCTGACCCGTGTACAACATTCAGTTCTATTTGATATCAGCTGACCCGTGTATCACATTCAGTTCTATTGGATATCAGCTGAACTTTGGATAGATTGTCTCTTATATTTATACTGTAGATGTGTTCTATAAACAGAATACTATATTTATACTGTAGATGTGTTCTATAAACAGAATACTATGTTTATACTGTAGATGTATTCTATAAACAGAATACTATATTTATACTGTAGATGTATTCTATAAACAGAATGCTATATTTATACTGTAGAAGTATTCTATAAACAGAATACTATATTTATACTATAGATGTATTCTATAAACAGAATACTATATTTATACTGTAGATGCGTTCTATAAACAGAATACTATATTTATACTGTAGATGTATTCTATAAACAGAATACTATATTTATACTGTAGAGGTTTTCTATTCACAAACTACTATGTTTATGCACATATCCAGCTCTCAGTTCTGATGGGTCACTGTGACATCATAAGTACATATCCAGCTCTATGTTCTGATGGGTCACTGTGACATCATTAGTACATATCCAGCTCTAAATTCTGATGGGTCACTGTGACATCATTAGTACATATCCAGCTCTAAGTTCTGATGGGTCACTGTGACATCATTAGTTGTCACAAAATCCTTCATTGTGTTGCAGGGAAGACCAAAATGCAGCGGAGTTGTGGATACTCATATTTTAATTAACAAAAAAAGAGTAAAGCATCCACTTGACAAAACAATAAATGATACCCACAACACTAAACAGTTTTGCAGGCTCACCAACGCAGTGCAAAAACAACCACCCACAAACCCCAGTGACAAACAACTCCTACATATATGACTCCCAATCAGGAACAACGATTCCCAGCTGTTCCTGATCAGGAGTCACAAGACACACACAAGACTGCCACGTCCTGACCCCCAAACTACTACACCAGCTCCATCTGCTGGTCAGGACGTGACATTAGAACATATCCAGCTCTCAGTTCTGATGGGTCACTGTGACATCATTAGTACATATCCAGCTCTCAGTTCTGATGGGTCACTGTGACATCATTAGTACATATCCAGCTCTAAATTCTGATGGGTCACTGTGACATCATTAGAACATATCCAGCTCTAAGTTCTGATGGGTCACTGTGACATCATTAGTACATATCCAGCTCTAAGTTCTGATGGGTCACTGTGACATCATTAGAACATATCCAGCTCTAAGTTCTGCTGGGTCACTGTGACATCATTAGAATGCCCCCAAACCTCCCACCTCTCCCTTCTCTCTCAGCTGCTTTATTTGGGTCTGAGTCTCCCCACAACTGTTCTCACCCCCTCCTCCCCCTCCTCCCCTCTCCTTAGTGGTATTTTGGGTGAGGACCGGGGGAGGAGAGGAGAGGGGGGAGGAGAGGGGAGGGGGGGGTAGAGGGCAGGAGAGAGGGGAGGAGGGGAGAGGGGAGGAAAGAGGGGAGGAGAGAGGGGAGGAAGGGAGAGGGGAGGAGAGGGTTTAAACAACACCTCCTTCCCCCTGTCCATCTGTCCCTCCAACCTGTCTCTGTAGTGATGTATAGTAGTCACAAGATGTCATGAAGGACCATAGGGGCTCTAAAGGGTGTGTGTGTGTGTGTGTGTGTGTGTGTGTGTGTGTGTGTGTGTGTGTGTGTGTGTGTGTGTGTGTGTGTGTGTGTGTGTGTGTGTGTGTGTGTGTGTGTGTGTGTGTGTGTGTGTCTGCATGCTCCTTGTAGTTGGCCTTTTGTGACTCCCTGACAGCTTAACAGCTAATATTTATACTCTGACCCCCTATTGGCTGAAGCTAAGGAAGGTGACACCCTATTGGCTGAAGCTAAGGGTAGCGTCCGATCCAACAGCCTACTGTAGCCACTATAGAGCCGGTTGAATTGACCAATTTGACCCCCTATTGGCTGAAGCTAAGGGTAGCATCCGGTCCAATAGCCTACTATATCCACTATACAGCTGGTTGAAGTGGCCAATTTGACCGCCTATTGGCTGAAGCTAAGGAAAGTGACCCCCTATTGGCTGAAGCTAAGGAAAGTGACCCCCTATTGGCTGAAGCTAAGGGTAGCGTCCAGACCAACAGCCTACTGTAGCCACTATAGAGTCTCATATGTATTCACAGACTATTATCTGGTTTCCCTCGTCACTGATCTGAGGTCTGTTTTTTGGGGTTTCCATCGTAATGGATAAGATTAGGATTTGAGGAAGGCAAACTGATCCAACGACACACACATATAAACATACACATACACACCACACACACTTGTATCTCCTCCAACACTCACACACACCACATACGCTTGCTCACACTCAGACCCCCCCCCCCCCCCAACAGACACACACCCTCCCCTCCCTGTCAGTGTAACAGGAGAAGCCTGCCCTTCAAAATCTATATATATATACTACCTCTAGTCCATGTAACACCATCTAATGACTGGTATATAGATTTATACTACCTCTAGTCCATGTAACACCGTCTAATGACTGGTATATAGATTTATACTACCTCTAGTCCATGTAA